>NC_089314.1:12135419-12196702 GCF_036669915.1 Pocillopora verrucosa
TTTAAGCCAGTAACTAACGGGGTAATTTCTTCCAGTCGGTTGTCTTATATGGAAGATTTTACGCCAGTAACTAACGGTGTAATTTCTTCCAGTCGGTAAGATTTTACGCCGTTAGTTAACGGCTTAAAATCTTACATATATATACACCGATGCCCAGTGGCGTAAAATCTTACAGTCTATAGACTGTGTTAGTCACATATTACGCCGTTATCTAACTACCGCTACGGTTCCCTGACATCAAGTGAATCCAACATGGCGTCTTTCTTCACAAGCAGTTTGCATCCATTAGAGTTTTGTTCTTCAGTCTCCCGGTAGTAGTGTTGTTCAAAAGATTGCATAGAGTATATGCAGTTTGGTTTCAGATTTCAGATTTTGCTTTTTACAAGTGTACGTTTTTCAACTAAGACATTGGCATACTTGGCATACAAGGCATTTAAGGCTTTTATGGCTTCCAAGCGTTCGCGACTCAATCCGTTCCAAAATTACCGCTCAATAACATCTTTTAGTTTGGATTGGCCGCGAACAATACGACTTGTGTATGCGTCTGTAAGTATTTTGAGCGTTTGCGCCATAATGCTCCGGGTGATCATAATACTAACACGTTGAAATACAATACGACTGACAAAAGAGTTTTATAAGCAAAAGTCTCGTGGTTCGTCATGTGACCCGGCCCTATCCATGCATGACAACGTCAATCATCATCAAGATAACTCGCGTGATCAGCATGTGAACACCTCATTGGATCACAGTTAGTTGTCATGGTGTTGAGGGCCCAATGACCACTGGGTACTATTGCGCAATTTTTCCATTTTGTGGCGGAGGGATAAAAAAAAGGCGACAAAAAAAAAGGCATTTCATGACTGGGCTACCCCAGGTATCCCAGTAACAAGGATAACATCTACCTCGTCAACTTTAATCGCTCTAATCTATTCAAATTGTGCGGACAAGATTGCGTGGTCAGGAGTCCGTCACACCGCGATTACTGGTCATAGCGTGGTTTTTCCTTAGAGAAAACTAGCCATGAACGGAATGTCTAATGGAAATAATACGATAACTAACAGGAATTTAAGTTTCGGAAATTTGACCGACAAAGCTTTCGAAATGAAATCTCATCCCAATCTTAGGAGAACGTTTATGCATTCTCCAATCCAAATGAGATGTGGCTGGAATGGAAACATACATTTTTGGCAATAGCTAACAAATACGCTCCACTGAGGACAAAGCGCGTTCACGCGCGTTCTTCTCCTTATATCACATAAGGAATAAAAGGTTCAATGCATAAACAAGACATCTTAAAAAAAAAGCTCTAAAGTCAAATGCTGTCTGTGATTGGATGTAAAACAAAAGACAACGGAATGTAACCAACAGAGAAATAAGATTAGCCAAACAAGCATGTTATCACCAACGCTTTACAGAGCACACAGGTGACTCTCAACAGACAATGAGTGAGTTTACGTCCCGGAAACCTCAAGAAACGTCAGTGACGTCACTTAAAGTGAATGGATTGACGATAACCAATTCAGCGGAGATATCAGACGAGTTTAATGACCACTTTCTCATCTCCATCCAACCAATGCAAACAAATCTCGTGTACTAAAGGCATCTGTTGAACGGGTATCGACCGACACTAACAGTCAACACAACAACTGAGTATCAGCCGATGTGTTGAGAAACACTCGGTCCACATGTTGACTGACATCAATGAATGAGTTGCCAGTAGTCGGATCCTTGTGTTTGCGCACAGATTTCTGGGATCGCCACGGGGCAAACATTGGAACTCATTGCCTCTTGACCGACATGTATGTCAGATGATACTCAGTTGACAAGTGGTTCATACTTTACCCACACTTGGCCCCCAAATGTTTTTCTCACCTTGCCTTAATTCATGTACGAGAAATGATACCGAGACATGTATCGTGCTGGGTTGGAAGAATTTTTTTCTGTTACAAAATTTCAGTGGGTTGCTAGAGGTTTTATTGCAAATATCACCAAGGGTAAAGACGTCTTGTTAAAAGTAAATGCAAATTAAGCTTCAAACTAACTACAAAAGGAACAGGAATGTATATAATTACATGAACGATTATATGCCACCATCTGCGTCGGTATAATTAAAATAATGAATTAATATATACAAAATAACATATTTCAAATATACTAACTGTAAGAAATTAATTCCTTTCAGGTTGTAAAAAAACTTACTGTAAAATTTTACGCCGTTAATTAACGGCATAAAATCTCTAAGTATGTAAATAGTACATTCAGACCTAGGGTTAGTGGCTTAAAATCTCACAGTTTATAGACTACGAAAATCACATATTACGCCGTTATCTAATTACCGAAAAGGAACGTGATTAGTTTCAAGATATTACGTTGGAAATTCCCTCATCGAATTAGAAAACGACGTGCTTACAATGACTGATAAGACTTAAATTAGTTCAAGAAATGAGATTTTAATTTTTAATAAACATAAATTAAAGATCGAAGTTCTATGTAAAGCATCGCTCACCTTGATATTCGAGTCAAGATTACATTTACATCTTTTTCGATGCACTGGTTTATCTTGAAAATTCCAAGCAAGTCTTATTACCATTAAAAGTCTGAACAAGCACGGCAATTAGAGCTTTTCCGCGTGTGTGTTCTGGAATGTGCTTATCAAATCATTTCCTTCCAATACTCACTGTGATATTTTCGAGGAATCTGGAAAGAGGCAATGTTTGCGTGACTTGGGTTTTCGAAAGTCACGCAACCACTTGTCGGGGTAAAAAATGACTTCCTGAAAGTTACCGCTTCTTGAAAGTGCACTTGATTACAGACTAAGTTTTTCATACGTAATGATAAATCCGAGGGAAAATGCAAATGTAAAGTTTTGCCAATCCTTACTTAAGTAACTTCTATGGAACTATAAATGTGAGTCGAGTGAAAAAAACTAAATATAGCCATTGCAAAGCTAAGAGTTCAAAAGCAAAAGTATAGAAAACCTTGCCCTAAATATTATTTATTATAAATTCATGATACAACTTTCGTATGGTCAGTCACCTTCGATTTTCAAATTAATAAAAATCTCATTTCCTCTTGATAACATTCCTAAAACCTTTTTGACACATTTCGATGGAGCGCCGCACATTTCCATCCGTTTTCATGTATGGTTTTGGTTGACAAATTGTTTGGCCGATTGTCAAGTTTTAGTTTTCAATTAAAGTGCAGCTCTATCGTTTTCAAATTTGATCTTCCACCAAGTGTTGGGAAAGAAACTATTTCCACTAGGTTTGTCATTCTGTTAACATCTCAGTCCATCGATAGCATGCAGTTAAAATGAGAGGGTTGCCTACCTCCGTAAGGAAATAATAAACAATGTTTTCCTTGTATACGAGCTTTTATTGCTAATGTGGCAATAAGAGCATCTGGTGAAGGATTGTCCTCTACTACCCGATTAAATACCTTATTTCCGCGCTCATTTCAAATTTCGGCTAAAAGGAGAGGCGCTTATTGGAAGGAGGGCGATTAATCGAGGGGGCCAGTTATTAAACTATCAACCTGTATTGATTTCGCATTGGTTGAAGGCCAAAAAGTTGTAAATAAAGTGGTAATAGAAACAGATTTTCCTTGTATGTCTATTAATCAAGAAAGTGAGGAAAGAGAAAATTGAGGAGCTTGAGTTACATGATAGGAGCGCGGGCGCTTATTCAAGGAAACACGGTACTTGGTTGCTTTCCTTCAACAATAACGCAACATCGCAACCAGGAAGTAATAGATATAGACAGTCATTAAGAAAAAACTGATGGACCCTCTCGTCTTAACATTGCTAGGAAATTGTCCGTAAGAGCTGAAATTTCGGAATCTTTCAAGAACGTGGCATACAGTAAATATCAGCCAGTTCCTCAGTTTTATTTTTTTGACAGGCTGTACGGGATGTTTTGTCAATTTGTAATCGGTCTGATACACCGTTCATGTGCCGTTGACCAGATCACAGCATTCTCTTCATTTCAGTACAAGTACACAATTTACTTCCTTCACTGTATGTTTCTTCTCCTTCTCGTTTCATGGAATACATTTCAATCATGATTCTTAAAACAGTTTTCCATTACATCATAATTCAAAAATTAAAAAATGGCGGATTTTGGAGATTACAAAAATATCCTACGGTCCCCCTTCCACTATAGTTTGCAAATTGATGAATTTGACCGAGGCTTTTCTAACAGAAAACCATAAGGAGGTTAGAATTCGAGAAGGAAGGAAGGACAGGAAATTGGAAATCTTGAGATACTATTAGGAGATATATGAGAAATAGAAACCTCGAGGTGAGTTGGGGGGGGGGGGTGGGGGCGAAGTGGGTAACTTTCAATGCCATCCCATAAATCCCGTTATCCTCTTCTACTTGATGGATTGCAGCACGAGACTTCACGTGAGCAGTTGCACAAACAGAGCAGGCCTGAAACAGCCAGTGACTACAGTGTGGATAAAACCAAAGGCGTCCCAAGCTCACGTTTCGAGAAAAAGCAAACAATTAACTCATGAAGGCGTCACACGTTGTGTGACTCGGTATATGGGTAACAGGAATAACAGTGACGGCAAAACAAGCTTAAAACGGTAGAGAACACCGGAAACCACGACGGACACACAAGATGTGAGTAAGTTCTAATGATTTTACTTGTGAAATGTTCATACTTCGAAATATTTATAGTAGCAAATCGACCATGTTTCTTTCCCCATACTTTTCCTTATAACGGTTCCTTCCATAACTTAACACCGTGTCACAGAACGCGTGACGCTTTCATGAATCAATCGTTTGCTTTTTCTCGATACAAGTGAGCTTGGGACGCTTGTGATAAAACATAATGGTCCGATTGGTTCGTCGTGATGACCTTCGCTAACATCACAGGACTCAAAAGTGTTCCCTTTTATCCAATTTGATATAAATTAGTTTACAATTGCAAAACGGAGCACTTAAAAACAGAACTTATCACTGAGAAATCAGCCTTAAAAGGATTAATATATAAAAATCAGGAGATAGAGTCAGTGTCTTACAATGTGCAATGTACAGCCACAATGGAACATGTCACCTAAGGAACAATTCTAGCTTCTCAAATAAGAAAGATATAATATAACCATGACTTAACTGGTACTCACTTGACAATTTTGAGAGTACAACCAATACAATACTGTATTAAATTATTTTATAATTCAGAGTTAGTGATATACTTGTCAAACAGTCTCCCTTCTTCCATCAAACTCAACTGACTTT
Organism: Pocillopora verrucosa; assembly: GCF_036669915.1. Classification (NCBI taxonomy): domain Eukaryota; kingdom Metazoa; phylum Cnidaria; class Anthozoa; order Scleractinia; family Pocilloporidae; genus Pocillopora; species Pocillopora verrucosa. The sequence goes on from NC_089314.1 coordinate 12,140,662, forward strand.
TGAAAGCTCTGATGACCGAATGTCAACCACAGTGTTATATTTACATTAATCTCAAATGGTATGTTTAGAAAATTAGGCAGGCAGAAGCCCATCCCCAATTAACAAACAGCTAAATTCATTCACAGCATCTTGAATGCTATGAAAATAAGAAAAATATTGATCCTTAATCACGAAATTGATATTCACATTGTTTTTTTTCCTTTTAGTAAAGACTACAACCTGTAGTTATTGTTTTGCGCTTTGCCATATTGAAATACTGGTATCTATGATTTTCTGAAGAATGGCTGCATTGAGGACTTCTTACATTTATATCAAAAGAAATGACAGTCAGCCTAATGAACTAATTAATTGCCAAGGCAGGACATAACCGTTAGCCAACTAAACTAAAAAATGACAAAAAATACCTCAGTCACTAACTCAGTAACATGGAAACCAAATTTTGAAGCCCAAAGCTGTAAATCAAAACTACAACCAACATTTTTGGACATCGAAAAATAACCTAAAATATATCCAAATCCAACAATCTATTTCAAGGATGAGACACTCTGACTCCAGATGAACATCCCACATGTTCTAAGCGATGTTGTGGAAGGGAGTTACCATGTTGGTGAGGGTACCAATTTACCTAAGCTAAATGACTCTAAAAATATATTTCCTTATCTTTTGTCCAACAGTTGATTGTTTGTTCATTTGATCACAACACTGAAGTCTCCTACCATTGGTCAGAAACCAACCAAACCAACCAAACCAAACAATCATCTTGAAATGTGCTTTGTTTAATCAGGTTTCCTAAACTTGTTTTCAAATTTTGTTCAACACAATGACTACAACTTAGGTATTGACTTCTCTAACTGAGCAGATCTGAAGGAATTCTATCAATGGATGGACTGGTCTGGCCTGACAGTTCTGACCAATGGTAAGTTTCCTTAGTTTCAGGCAGTCTACTGAGTCAGTCCTAATCAGTTACGTTTCCAGGCTGGACCCAGGCTCCTCCTTGTCACCTGAGTCGGTAACTGACCCAGGATCCTCTTTGTCACCTGAGTCCGTAACTAACCCAGGGTCCTCCTGGTCACTTGAGTCAGTAACTGACCCAAGATCCTCCTCGTCACCTGAGGAGTTACCTGACCCGGGCTCGTTCTCGTCACCTGAGTCCGTAACTAACCCAGGGTCCTCCTGGTCACTTGAGTCAGTAACTGACCCAGGATCCTCCTCGTCACCTGAGGAGTTACCTGACCCAGGCTCGTCCTCGTCACCTGAGTCAGTAACTGACCCAGGATCTGACTTTTCTTCTGATTCCCACCAATAACCACTCCAGTACTCATCTGCTGGCCATTCTTCTTCAGGTTTGACATTCCCTTCCTTATCCTGTCATAAATCACAAACCAACAATCAACATTATCTTGTCAAACAACATACACCTGTACTCCAACTTGTTTACCCTGGTTACTTTTTATATGAAGAGAAATTATGCCATGAGTATGTTAGACTGAGTCAAATTAAAACAACTTTTATATTAAGGAACGTTCCTTGTAAGCAAACATCACAAGGCTCACCAAAATTTAGATATATTCCTATTACATCCATGGTGGGGCCCATACTGATTATTTTATTAGAGAAATAAGCTGAAGTGTTCAAAAAATATACATAACATCAAAGTGACCACCTCTCCTAGAGTCTTATAGGTACTTGACCTGACAAGCCCATGCAGAGAATACAACTAAAGGTAACCTTTTAAGGAAAAGGCTCAGTAGCTCATGTGAGAACAAGGAACTGCTGATGTCTCCTCGTTAAAGGTTATGAATATTTACTTAGTAGCTCATCCACAGCTACTACTCATTTTCAAACTTAGGAAACTGCAAAAGTGGACATTATTGGTGAGCATTTCAAATGCTGCAATATTTTTGTAGTTCAGCAGCTCATCGGCTTAGCAGTCTGCTTAGCGAGTTAATATAAAAAAATGTAAAGACATATCACTAGTTAGGGCAAGTTTGATTCAGACAGATGTAACCTTCATCATTATTTTTACACAAGCTGATTAACAAGAAATTCTCTGGATAGAGGAGGATAAAAACATGTTTTATCAAAGTAACTGCAAACCATTGACATTAGAGAATCTCTGCCTGCGAAATTTGAACCAGTATCTCTCTTACAGTGGTAGCATTCTTTCTCTACTACTTTTCAAGTGGAAGCCCTTGGTCATTTCTTTCCTAATCGACAATGTTCCTGGTGACTTCTGGTTAGGACCAGAGGGAGAAAAGGAAAATCTGTGTAAAAGGAAGTTTAAGGGAAAAAATTCTGTGGTGCCTTTACAGCATTTTTTCAAAACCTAATTGATATAGTAAACCACTGAGTTAATCAATCAAATAAAATTTATAGATTTATGCTAACCTTCCTTCTACAAAACTCCCAAATACTATTCCAGAAGCTCTTTCTAAGGGAATACTCAGGTATTATAATTTTTTTCTCAGAGCGTCCAGAAACACACCACATTTCCTTTGAAGTTTAGCTTTTCCTCCATCAGAGAGATGCTTGAATCAGCTTTAAAGTATGACATTGTTTAACAACTCCTAAGAGCTGTAAATAAAACAAAGTGAAAAAACTAGGGTCTCAAATCATTTCTTACAGACAGATGCTCAGTTCATGGTAAGTACAAGCAATTGTTTACTCCCTCCATTCTGTTGCCCTTACGGAAATGAAGACCATTTTCCAAAGGAAAAGAATAGCTAAACGAATAAACAAAAGTCGAAAACCAGTCCTAGCAGATTTCTTAAATTTTAAGACAAGTTTAGAAAGTAGCTCCTTGATCTCTTCCAAACACTGACATTAACTTTCTGTCATTAATATCTGAAAACACGCGGCCGTCCTCACATTCAAGCGCACAGAGTGGTAACGCATTTACTTTCGTTTTACTTTATTTTCTCCTTTTTTCTCTGGTCCTAATTATAAAAGGAGTAGATTTATCGAGGTTAATGGGATGAATTAGGAATGAAGTGTATCCTGTTTCTGTGTTTCCACTGTAGACACACAAAATAATATTGTTTAAGACACTCAAAAACAGACTACACCCTTCAGAATTCACCCTTCTTCAAACGTAAACAAAGATACTTAAATGGGCTCTCATCTTCACTGAAAAAAAACGACTTGCTTTGCTTCCAAGTTTAACAGATTAAATGGTAGCGACAAAGAGTGACTGTATAACGTTCTCATGCATGTAAGCCTTTTCAATAATTCGGAATGTAAAACTTTTTAATTGAAATCGTTAAAATCATTAAAAAGCCACAATATTTGCTTCGCTTTGGATTTCCTCTCTTACGAACCGTTTGCGAGTCGGCTTGTTACGACAAAATACAAAAGAATGTTATGAAAGCATGATTAAAACGGAACGAAACTGAGCTGCGAATTATGGACTGGACTTTTTCATTCTTTTTTTTTTGGGACTGGGGATTCTTAAGGAATCCAAAGAAGATGCTCCATTTCAGTTCAACTTTGGCTGTTGCCCGCACACGTGTTTTTCGGAAATGCGCAAGTGTCTCTTCTGGCTTGGAGATAGCTACATCGCAATTGCTCCGCGAACCAAGGGCGTAAAAATTCTTAAAACAACACCACAGGAAATTGAACAGAATCTATAAGAATTATGACTACAATTATGCAAACTACGATCACAAAACTTACGTGGTATTTTGTGTTAAACAGGCGGATGTTACTCTGACGTACAGCGGCACTCAATTCATTCACTTGCTGCTTTGTCATTTTAACACCAGAAAGGTACAGCCTATCCAGGTGAGGAACACGGCTGAGATGTTGAGTAAGAACACTAACTCCTTTACCAAGAGGGTTTTGTGACAAGTTGAGGTGTTTCAGGCTAGGAGACTGGTGCAGAGATCTGGCGATGACTGCGGCAGGTTTGGCTGTTAAATTGATTCTAACAAGTTCTAATGAGTCAAGTCTGTCAGTAAAGTTGATACGAGACACCAGGGTCTCTGTCAACTGAGCATCAATGATTTCAAAGGATTTACCAAAAATATCCATACATTCCAGAGCAGTGAAAAGTGGTAAGCAATCAGCCACCACCTTCATCTCTTGCCTTTCTATATCGAAAATATAAATATACTTCACACAGGAAAGGCTGTTCTGAGTCAAACTCGAAGCTGTTTCGCTGTCGTGTTCGTTCAACGGATCAACAAGACGCGCCACCTGAGTAGACTCTGCTGTTGGCGAAATGAGCTCTCGCAGCATTTCAGTAGGAAAAAAGTCACCAAAATCTTTCCATATATTTTTAACATAAACGACGATTTTTTTTCTCTCTCTCTTCAAAAAGAAATCATGCAAAGGAAGAGGCGGGAACTTCTTCAATAAATCTGCGGCTTTCTTTTCGCCCGAACAGCTCAAAAATACTGCATTTATGTCCTCCGCTACAGTGATCAAGTCTCGACCTCGATAGCTTTTCTCTGAAGAATTTACGTGGAGAGGAAAAAAGAGAAAGTCGGGTATCATGTCAGATTTCAGCAAATGTTCACTTGCAGTAATGTTCACCGTGTTAGACTCAAGATGCAAAACACCTCCGGTGCAAGAGGGAAATACTGAGCAGAGATCCAGCCTCTTCTCGGCCGAACAATAAACGTAGCTATGCGAGATAAGCTCAAGATAAAGTGCTTCATTTCGATCCAGTGCTCCAAGCTCCAGAAAACACTCAACAAAATCACATTCCGACATAGATTCCTTTCTTCCAACAGACCCCATATGATGGAAAACTGCGCACGCGGCTTCTGTTGACAGCTCACAGGCAAATTTCAGAACTTCTTTCATCTTCCAGATCTCTTCAAATGATTCAACTTTGGAAAGGCTAGGCGTACTTTCTCCTTTAATCGACAACACTTCCTCCTTAATGTGCCAGGCTGCAAGGAACTCCTGTACGGATTTATGAATGAAATAGGCCCCTTTCTCAGGATTGAGACTCGTAAGATTGACAATCTGGAAAAGCCCAACTTCACTTAATTTTTGAAAACTTCTTGAAATATTACTGGGGAGTTCGCTGCAGCGTACGTAAAGACGGTCTTGCAGAAGTGCTTCAAAGGCAGCCTTTCCAAGATTACTAAAGTCTTCTTTAGCTTCTGTTGAGGTCACTTTCTGAAATGGCATAGGCTGGTGACTTCCATCTTTGTGATCCAGCATAGTTTGAATGAATTGTGTAAATATATCGGCCCGTGATTTTGGCAGTCCTACGTGATGTTTCTCTTTCCACAAAATACACAACATCAGTAGGAGGAGAGGTATTTCTGCCATGTCAACGAGATCTTTTTCTTTCAGGTAGTGCATAAACTCGTTAGGATCTTGTTCATCTGCCAAAAATTTTCTCGCAAAGGTTTTTATTCGTTCCAAGCTTTTGAATCCTTGAATTTCTAACTGAACGTGACTCGGGCCTCTTAACTTATCACATGCAAGTTGACGCGTGGTGACAATGACGTGGCAATCTCTTAGTTGCTCACCCTTCCAAATTGCAAGGATGGGTGAGTGTTCTTTTGCACAGCTGTACTCATCGTAGCCATCCAAAATAAGAAGCACTTTATCTTGATTGTTAATTATGTAATCATAGAGACTATCAACGGAGATCGGACCATCACTGGCCAGCAATTTAGACGCACGTAAAACATCACGGATGTCTTCTAAATCACACACATCTCTCAACTTAATCAGAAGCACAATGCCAAAGTTCATTAGGATTTCTTTTAAGGCTTTCGACCAGTCATACGAAGCCTTCTTACAAAACGTACTCTTGCCAATTCCTGGCCGACCATAAACAAGCATTCGTGTTGGTTTTCCCTTGAACATGTCGGTGTAGTCTTTAAGTTTCTCATGTGTCATTCCGCTGGGCTTCCTGTGATCTCTGACCCAAGACAAAGGTGTGTAGATCTCATCAATCTGAATGGAAGAGCTGTCATCCCATGGAATGATTTTCACCTTGCTAAAAGTGTTGTAATAAGACTTAAGCTGCTCTTGACACTTCTCAAGATTCAACGGTTCTAAGAAATATTAAAAAAAAGGAATTTAACTTCTATTGAAGGAATAACTATACACACGATGCCAAGTTTCTAACATCACACGAACTTAAGTACAGCTTTCTTGGCATGAAAGGATTAACATAGTTAACCCTTGCCATCGCCGCCTTCCCCCCCCCCCCCCCGAAAAAACCCACCCACACTCTGTTCTTCGTCGCTGGAACTCCTTGCTTCACTAAAAACATAAAGACATTACAGCAAAGTATCAAGATGAAGGGATAGCGAGTAGTACGTATCGCAACTATTCATGCCATTTTGCTGGATCCACGCATTTTTATTTTACAAAGGCAGGGGGGAAGGAAGATGGGGTCGGAAGGTGGGGGTTAACGAGTATGCTTATCGATATGTCTTCATTTTACCTCTTTTCGTTGGAGTTGAGGCGTCACTCGGAGACCACTTTTCATTACGGCGTTTCACCTTTGACCGACGCGAATGTTTAGTAGAAGCACCTGCATTATAACAAATGTAAAAGAAAACTAATCAGACCAGATTTTTTGAGCAACAGATTTATTTTGTAGCAATGGACCTTTTTCCTTTCCTCGTGAAACGTCTCCTTATGAATTTGTTTCAAGAACAATTCGCGCCATTGCATTATGTATCCCTACTGTGCATCATTTTACACGAAAAATCCACGCCCACACACGCGAACAGAAGATATCTTGTTCTTTTTTTTCAGCCAGTAAGAGAACTGTCATCGCCACGAAAACGGATTTGGTGACATATTATTTACATCTCTATTTTGCAATCGAGCGAAAGGCTCTAAAAAACTATTTTTCGTACAATAAGCAACTTGGGTAAAGCCACTCTAAATTTTCGTCGCTGGGAACTCCTTGCTTGACTAAAAACGTAAAGACAGCACAGCAAAGCATCAAGATGAGAGTATATCGGGTAGTACGTAACGCATCTATTCATGCCATTTTGCTGGATCTATGCACTTTTATTTTACAAAAGCAGGGAAAGGGAAGATGGGGTTGGGGGTTAACGGGCACGCCCATAGATATGTCCTCATTTTACCTGCTAAACGAGTTTTTCTTCTCTTCGGAGTTAAGGCGTCACTCGGGGATGACTCTTCATCACGGCGTTCCGCCTTTAACCGACGCAAATGTTTAGTCGAACCACCTGCATGATAACAAATGTTAAAAAATCATTAGACAAGAACATATTATTTGAGCCAACAGATTCATTGTAGCAATGGAGCTTTTTCCATTTCTAATGAAATGTCTGCTAATGAATTTGTTTCAAGGCCAATTTGTGCCATTGCGTTATGCATCCCTACTGTGCATCGTTTTACATGAAAAATCCACGCCCACATACGCGAACAGAAGACATCTTGTTTTTTTTTGTTTTTTTTTCGGCCAGTAAGAAAAACTGTCATCACCACGAAAACGGATTTGGTGACATATCATTTACATCTCTAGTTTGCAATCGAGCGAAAAGCTCTAAAAAACTATTTTTGTACAATAAGCAACTTGGGTAAAGAAAAATATGCACCAGTAAGATCAACCTCCATCGGCGCACCCAAGGGTACACTTGACCCTAGATGAGCGCATTGAGCCAAAGGTTCGTAAGTTTAAAAACAATTAAAGTTATCCGTATTGCAGTGACTCATTTAAACCACCTCGCTCTATATGCAAGTCAAGTCGCCTTGTAAAAAGTCAACGCAAAAAAATATTTTTTGGTCTTACTACTGATGATAAATGCAATCGAAAATGACGGTTTCTGTAGAGAGCCTCGAGGCATTTACTTAACTGAGGCGTTGAGAACAATTTTCAAATAGGAGGGGTGGGGTTTTTTAGCTACGTAAAATTTGAATTTAAGGGCCTATCGGCCAGAGTGTTTTATTATCATGAACTGTGGGATAGGGGGGTTAAAATCTTCCGATGAACCCTTGAATGCCCCTGTCTAAGTATAAATAGGGTCGTAAAGGGGTGTTGGCATGGCTTTTACGGCTAACGGTTAATATCTTTTCATTGTTGTCACCATAAATTTTTTTTACGGTTAACTCTTTTACGACTAGCGGTTACGATTTGTCAATTTTTACGCCGAATGGCTAATTTTTTGGCCGTTTTACGGCTAACGGTTAACTTTACAAAGACCTTCTATTAAACACTGTTACTGCCAATTTGTGATTAGGAAAAATGAAAACCGTGATCAAAAGTATCTAACAAAATCACTGAGAATAGGAACTGATCGATTATCAAATACGATTGAGAAAAAGATCAAAACGGTATCTTTTTTTCCGTTAAGTGATTAAATATGTACGAGACGTGAACTATGATGATTCTCATTTCACAAAATTTCAATATTATCAACTATAATCTTGCAGAAGATTGTGAGAGTTAAACTGCTCAGTCTTCATGCGACTGCCGAAAATTCAATACGGAAATCTAATACTAAGGGAGAATTAATGAGAGGGAGATATGGAGAGCGAATCAGCATTTACTCAGAAGATTCAAGTGTTCCAACTCAAGAGAATGAATTTCGGTTTAGTACGTCTCACTTTTATAACCAAGGATGGAATTGAACATGAAAAAATAACTTATTATTTTGTAACAGGGAACGTCAGGCTTCTGTGTCCATCCCTCCAGAAAGATGGATTTTCATAACAAGATTCATACCAGTAGAGCCAAAGTTTCTTTCTTTAATCGGTAAGCTATCTGTGCGCGATAATCAGCTTTTCATGAACTGATATGGAAAACCAATCGGCAGTTTACTCCGCAGTGAATCTATTTCGGTTTTGCGCGCTCACCTCTATAACTTCAGACGGATCTGAGCATGCAAAAATGAAATATATCTCAGGCTTCACGGTTCATCCCTTTGAAACTGTTTTATTTTCATCACAAGATAAATTACCCTCTCACTGAAGCTTCTTTTTATCAATGGTAAGCTATCTGTGCGGGATAAACGACTAATTGTCTTCGTGCACTTTTCATTTTCTAGCGGGTGTGATTTGCACGATCAAAGACATAACTATTAACAGTTATAAAACAATTGAGATAGTTCGATCGCACTCGTAGGTCAACTAGTCAATTTAGATCAGAGTCTGTAGACACAGCTAGTTGTGACGCACACTTTTAATGTTTGCCAGCGAAATTTGAAAACATTTCAAACTCAAAGTTTTTCCAATACTTGAAAGTAATTTCAAGTATAAATAACAAATATTGGGATTGGAGGAAAATTTACCAATTTTATCTGGGGTTTGGCTACCTCCCATTCTGCTGCCTTATCGCTGGGCCGCATGCTTGGCACTGCAGCTTTTAATACACCCAGCTCGCGCAACCGTGCACGGCCCTTACGAACGGCTGCCCTTGCGTCCTTTTGATATTGAGATATGCACATATTGATTTGATGCTTCGCTGGCCGCATTTTGAGACGGGAAACCTTAGTTTTCCGAAACAATGCAGAACAAAACAAGCTGACTGCGTTGAATAACAATAGCAAAAACTCTCTTAAGACACACGCTTTAGCAGCCCTTTTTTTTTGGCGCAGAACGCGAAAAACGTGCGAAAGTTTTGCGTGTGCGTTGGCCATCTACCTCTGAGCTACTGTAAGTTATTGAATAACGGCTGAGAGCACTTCACAGCATTCTTTGATAAAAATCAAAAACGACAGAAAAAAAAGTTGATATCTCAGATAGGGAATAATTTCTCTTGAAATTAATTACTGAAAAAAATACGAAAACATTTAATGGCATTGAGCTATATGTATGGCTAAAATAAGTAAAAACCAGACATTTTCGACACTTGGTCATCATCACCCTGATGATGACCTACTGTCGACAACATATAGGTTTTACTTTTAAAATATTTTAGCCTTTAACAGTATCTTTTATTCACCTTTCATTCTTAGAAGTTCCATAGGTAGCTCTCCTAGTTCTCCTTCAGGATCAGACGTGGGAGACACAAGGAGATGAACCGTGTCTAAAAACAAAGATATACAGAGAGAGATTAGTATTCGATAACTTTTCTTTATTTAAATAATTAGAAACAAGTATACCAGCTTGTATTTAAAGATAGGTACATGAGCTCTATAGAGTGCCTTTTTTAAACCAAGAAGCTTAAAAACCGAAAAAAAAAATAGAGAACAGCTAAAAAAATTTAAAACTTACTACAAGTAAGTCTTTATTTATATGTTCATTTTCACATGGAAACTCAGCACTTCCTTAAACTAGAGAAGAGAATGAGGTAAAAACACCTTTGAAATAATTTGCATTGACCAGTATTATTTTCATAATTGCTGACAGAAGCATTCTTGGTATTAATAACATTAATTTCTATTTCAAAAGATGACTAAAATCACATTCAGGTTCTTTTTTCATTTCTCCTTTCTTTTCCTAACAGCTTCAGTCCTACAGCTTTTTTGGCCCATTTATGCACCTATGAATTCTTCCACTTCTTCAATATCAATACATCAAAAAAACAAGTCAGTGATTTGCCATGTTGTTTTCCTTTTCATTGGAGCATGTGAGGGGGAACTGAAACCAATCTGGAGCCCATGCTAGGCTTCGATGAGTCAACAAAAACAACTGAAAGTGGTAAACCCCACACCTTTTCATTCATTTCAACATGGTTTGATACTGGTAAGAATCAACTAAATGGACTTAAATGTGGTTTTTTATTTCCCAATAACAAAAACAAAAACTCAACCAACATGAAGAACTATGTTTCAATTAAATTAACTTGAAAAATAAGTTCAAAATGAGCATCCTGTTCACCTGTCCTTCCCCTTGATTCTTCTAGTTCTCTTCCATGACCAGTGGTGGGTACTACAGTGAGGGGTGAAGTACCTTAAAGTGAAAAATGCAAAGAGAGATTAGCATTCACAGCCTCTCTTCAAATGTTTTGTTCCCATAAGTGGAGCTGTGTACAATTATATTAATTTATTGATACCACATTATTGCACTGAGATAATTCTTTGAAGATTTATCACATTAATGTTATAACTGTTCACAACACAATTTCTTTTGCATCTTTATCTCATTCCATAGTAGAATCAAAATTCTGATAGATCTAAATAAGTACAGTTTCAAACATGGAAATATCTCAACAGATTTAGCTAGGGTTAGGATCATTTTTCTCTTGTATAACAAAGCCTATTGTTAACAATGTTGAGCCACTTTTCTTGATACGAGTTACAAGATCTCTTGGAAGACGCAACCAAAGCTGTTACAAAAATGTACATGCACCTCCATAATGAGGCCAGTCTCCAAACACAAAAGAGTTACTCAACATGTTTGCATAATTTCTTATTAACCACCTCTAATCTTGAATTTTAAAATGTTATTTATGACTTCAAAATTAGAATTAAAGCCACCAATGAAAGTGAATTTGTTCATATCTCAGACTTTTTAAAAGTTCTCTTTCAAGGCAATGCGATTGAAAAACATTAAGAATGTGTATGTTTTTCAGTTTTTTTGATACATATTTAATTCCACTGTTGGTCTCCATGTTCTCATCAGCAGATAACGATATTCTATACCAAGGAAAACAAGCAAGCCACAAGATCTCTTGGAAGACAACCAAAGTTGTTACAAAAATGTACACGTACCTCTGTAATGAGGCCAATCTTCAAACACTAAAGAGTTACTCAACATGTTGGATACAACAGAAGCTGCCATAACACAAGCAAAAATCTTCCATGAATTGTTTTTAGTTGCACTGCCAGGTACAAAACCACAAACACCTTTAACTACAAGCCACTCCATCTTCATGTCATGAGCTGCTGCAAAAAGACCTGAGGTAGAAAAATGAAAACAAAAAGTGATAACACTTGGAATGGATTTAAACAGTGATATTATGGGGAGATAGTTACGATTAATTGGAGCAAAAGAGGCTTTGTTTTTCTGCAGATCATTCTTTTTGTTTGTTCTTTGTTATTGGAATATTTTAAGAGATGTTGTGTTTTTCTGCAGGTATATAAATTAGCACCACTCTTTCTAGAGAGTATAATGAGTTAAGGACAGGGTACCTTTTTAGTCAGAAGCAGTATAGCAAAGAATAAGGATTTGGAATTCAGGAAAGAGTTTTACTGAACACAAAGTATGGAGTACCTCATCTCCAACAAGAACCTGGCTTAATACTCACTGTGTAGCAATCAGAAGCTTTGAATGGTTGAGAGGTGAGGCATGAAAATATGACAAGTTGGAGGGTACATTGCAATAAAGATTACCATTATGCACCTGTAATGACCACTCCCCCCTACAAAAAGTTGATAAGTACCTCCCCTCCTCCGGGCTTAATAGTTTAGCAACCAGATCCTCCTGTAGTTCAGAGGTAAAGCTTAAGAACATCAAAGTCAAGGGTATACTGTAAAAATCATTATCATTGTACGCTTATGGTGACCACTCCCCATACAAAAAAATTGCTAACTTTCTTTCCTCCTTCAGAAACTTAGCCTTACAAAGTATAGCGACCAGAAGCTCCTCTCTAACCCTGTACCTCAGAGGTAAAGCTTGAGAACATCAATTTGGGGGTACAGTGTAATAAACATTATGTTTGAAAACCTCTAGGACCACTCATAATTTATTTCTTGCTCACAGTACGCCATTGTATATGACTGGGAACAATCATATTTCTAGTAATTACTCGGTTACTGGGTCACTTGGACAAGATCAGAAAGTTATATTATGAAGATATGAACAATGATTCCATCTTAATTCACTATTGCCAATCAGTGCTTAGGCCCAAAGCAGACACATGAAAAAGAGGAAAAGGAGTTTAAATTCAGTTACATGTAATTGACCATTTTGTGTAATTGGGTTTGGTCAGCTTTGTATTAGCGATCCTGGTAACATTATATTCCACTGTTATGGATAGTGACTGTTAAAATAAGTTTCTAGAAATTTCTAGAATGCCTGGTCATGCTGAAATACATATACCATTGAACTATCTGGAACATTTTATTAGATCACGTTGTTATGATGTATTACTACAAAAACAGTTGTGTTGTAATTAAGCTTCCAAAATGTTCTGGAATACTTTCTAAATGAAAATAAGTACTCAGTCATGTAGTAGTTGTTGTTGCTGTTGTCAGGAGTGATCAGATGTCTAGAAAGCTATGTATAGAAAAGAGCTTCTGTGGAAGATTGTTCATTTCAAGGAAGTTTGGAAACACATGTGAGATTGTGTCAGTGATGAGCTAACTCAGTCTGTAATGGGCATAAGTAAGTTTATCAAGGATCACTACTGTGCTGTCTTTCAGAGTCACTCCTTATCAATGTTTCATGCTGTTTAATAAAGTCGTTGAGTTTATGGGAGCATTGTGTTCTTTCTGTCCTTTAAATTATACCATAACACACTGAACACAATGAATACATGTAATCCTTGTTATGGCAAAACCATTTCCTGCACAATGATCACAGATGCCAAGCAAGAGTAACCCTGAGAGTAATTCTCACCTTTTCCTTCCATTTCAACTGCAATTGCCCCAGGGTGTGATTGACATTGCTGTTCAGCACCAATCAAATCAGAGCAACTCAAAATCTCTCCATCCCAATGTACTTTGACCTTTTGTGCTTCTGAATTTTGTAATGGTGCCTTCCATCCATCAGCTGCATTTTTGATAAGGTTACCAACATCCCTACTCACTGGAGTTTTGTGATGATATATTATAAGCCGTGAGGATATCACCACATCTCCTAGCTGGGCTTTGTCAGGATTCAAACTGTAGCAGAAACCAACCAAAAAGGTAGCCTTAGGTCTCAGGAGTGTGATGGCATTCTTAGCAGCAGTTTGAGAACCTCCAGGATCCAACGATTCTTTAGGACATTTCACTAAAGCAACTTTCAGGGACTCCTCTTCATTGTCACCCATCTTTCCAAAGTAAAAATATCCAATGGATTTCTCATAGCTTTTAAAGGAATCTCGCAAGTAATGATAACAAGCCAAGAACTCGCAATCCTCCACAGTCAAAAGCAGAATGTCACCTGCAGAATCATCTGTGTCCCAACGTTTCACTTTCTTTGGCAAATCTCCAAGCTCCTTCAGTGTAATACTCAGAGGTGGAGGGTCATCATTGCAAACCACTGACCTGCTGCACTTGTCATTACTAGGTCCTGCCATCATAACAAACTGGATCTGTGTTCAAAGTTTCCCTGAAAGTGAACAAACGAAATCAGAAACCAATTAAAAAAGATATCAACATAAATTATTTGTAAACACATTTTCCTATAAGCATGTCACATATCTGAAAGGTGATCAAAGTGTGGCAATGGGAAATGCTGATATACAGTAAGACTACCAAGCCTAAACCACACCCAGTACCTGGCATTGAATGTAAGAACTGGCTAAAGATGCTTGGTATTATGTGTATAATGTACCACCCAAGCTGACTTCAAGATATGGACCTTGAGTGAAGACAAAGATCCACCTCCGTTTAACAAAATCACCTCAATGAAAAACCATCCATCTCGAGATCTCTTGCAGCCAAAATGAAAAAGAATACAAAGGACAACGGGGAATGAATTCCAACTCCCCCAGGTAAGAAATTAAATGTATAAAAACTTGTTTATGAACAGATGTCTTTTAAAACTTGTATGATCATATTCCATTACGTTTGATTATTCCTTTTTATGTCTTTTCATATCATGTTGAAAATAGCAAATTTTCTCTATTATTCATGATTTTTGACTGTAAAGACTCACTTCTGCTGAGTCTGATTTTTTCAATAAAAACTTCACAATCATCATCAAGTAATGCTCCATATTTCTATCTCTACCAATACAAAGTTTTCATTATTATTAAACTGTAAACCACAGTTTGAGATTTAAAAGATGAAGTATTTTAACCATTAAAACATTACTTTTTCCTTACATGTGTAAAAATTTTTAAATGTGGATGTCACCAGCATCATTAATATTGATGTCCTGCTAACAGCACATGCAAAACCATAATGTGAGGTTTATAACCAGTTACTGCATGGTATAGTGTTGATGAAACCAGAGAAAATCAGTTCTTGAATTAAGAATGTCTTTTCGAGTAACTTCTAATTTTTCAATTACCAGTATATCACCATATGACAGAAAAATGGGGATTCAGGCCTTGCATTTTACAGCTAAGCATTCAGGTTACAAAATATGATTCAAAGTTATGGCTGCCCCAATCAAATTTTCAGAACATTTGAAGACAATTTCCAACTGTTTAGTCATACTCTTTGTATTCTCAAAACAAATTAGGTCATTGGTCTCCAGAGACATTTTAGTTGCCAGCCACAAAAAACACTATATGTAAATATTAAGGGTAAAATTTAATTCAGATTTAGAGAAGTAATTACTGCTTTGTCTGATCTAAGCACAGAGTGTAGTGGCTGCTTCAGAAATGTGTAACTTGCAAAAAATGTCAGCCACTCAAGTGCTTCTAATGAACCGTGAATTATTAATTTGAATGAACATTATTTGATTAACAAATTTACTACCCCCTTAGTCCTACTTTGTTTTGTTTGATTTTTGTTTTAAACTTCAAAGCTATTTTGGTTGATAGATTTTGAACTGTCAAAATGTACTTAGATTTTGAACAGTAAAGTTAGATAGTTAGGAAGCCCTTCTTTGAAGGATAACCTCAGGGGTCTCCCTTTTAGAATACTGTATATTTGTGTTTGAATCAGGAGTTATTATCATTATTATTTCATAATTATTATAATTACTGTTATAATTAATTCCACTAATTTAACATTCTTAATAATGTTAGAAGTATATCATTTTGTAACTCCTTTAAGATTCATAAGATCAAGATTCCTGTAAGTTAGCTCAAGAAGGAGGAAAAATTCATACTTTATGGCTCAAATTTTGCTTATTGCAGGAGGAAATGTATAGAGAACAGTATGGAGAATACAGAGACTAATATCAGGGTGTAAAGGGTTTATATTGGAGCAATTAACCCACTCAAAACAATCACAAAATAACTAAGGTTGGGAAGTTACAATGTTATTTCCCTCAGTTCACATCTTAAGACATAAAACTCACCCATGCTGCAAGAAGTTATTCCTGTATTCAGAAACCCAGATCCTGCTGCCTTTTTGGAAAGTTGGCTGCTGGAAATAAAAATTATATATGATCACATCATTTGGCACAGGAAGATAATAATCCTTAACATTTAACATTATAAACCAGCTTGCCAGAATTTGTGTATCGATCATCTTCCCTCAAATTTCAAGGTTCATAATATTAATAACATAACCACCATAAACTATATATCAATGTAAAGGTAATGAAATACACTATTTGGCAAAATTATTTTGTTTATGCTTGATCTTATCGTAAACCGAATGAGGCAGAACAATTACAAATGGAAAATGTTTCTTTAAGTGAATTAATTGCATATCAAATCTGGCAACACAAGTAAACCCTTTGGACAGTTTTAATCCTGACAGGTTGGTCTTCAAAGCTGTGTGGGGATTCTTTGATATTCTTGCTAGATGCTTTGCAGTTTGTCTGTCAACTTAAAGTTTGCTTATCAAAAATTTACGTCACTGGCCATTGTGGAGATCCATTTTTCCAGTTTTTTTTTTAGTTTGGTATCTTGGGTCTTTGGACCAAATTTTAAGGCAATCTGTAAAGTTTACATACCCTTAGGCTGCTAATTTATTCAAAGAGGGCACATTTGCGTAAAAACAAAGGAGGTTCTTTTTTGCCTCCAAAGTTTTCCCAACAATTTACGACTTTGGGTGATTACATTTCAAGTTATGTTAACACTCTAAAAAGCTTGAAATGCCAATGCCAATACAAAAACAGATACCTCCTGCATCGTCTCAGGAGACTCATCATTGAAGATATGGCTAAAACCATAAGCCTTATCCAATTCAGTGAGAATCTTTCACAAGTTGATTATTTCACCTCACTCTCAGTCCACTTAATTTACACATGAGTTTTGTTCATTAGCTTGGGTTGGTGCTAGTTTTATTGTCGTGATCAAGCAAAAGAGTTTATAATTAAGGTTATAGGTGAAGCAAATCATTTTGTATTTTTGATCCATGCGCTGTGAGTTTAATCCAATAATGGTAATTGACCATTCAGCACAGAAAAACATGCCTCATTTAATCCCTAAGATGTCATATCAAGGTTATTCCTCAGTTTTGCACTGCACATCCTGTAAAGCGCATAAAAATCGCCTAATCGGGGGAATGAGCATGGCGCATTCTGAGAACATGGTATTGTTTTTCAATCTATGGACCAGGTGAAGAGGTAAAATGGTCTTTAGCTCTTAAATAAGCATGGTGACCTATATTTTTTTGCATAATTTTATTGTACAATTTATCCCCTTTAAATTGGGAAGATTAAAAAAAATTTTTGACCAGAAAAAAAATAAAACTAAAAGCGTGCACAAAGCCTGATACTTGAGAGTTCAAATTACGACCTTGAAAGGAATGGCTTGAGAAACGTCTTGAGTCGATATGTCGTTTTAATTTGAGTGATTTTCCCAAAAATTATATGTTAAATTCTTCCATGTGCTCAAGACTTTCTACCAATCCATTTTTCTTCAACTGTTGCTTTAAAAACCCTTGCTGGAGGCGAAGTCGAAAGGAGTCTTAATATTCAAACAAGTGTCACCCCTCGTATGTAATCTGCATCAAGGTTCTTAAAAATGTCTCTGGACATGCAGTGGTTTATTGAAGTTAATCTCTATCTAAGAGCAAGCTGCCAGCATCTTTCAACTTGTGTGTTGTGTGGAGAGATCAAAGTGCTTTCTTTAAACTAAAAATTATGTTGTTTACCCTTACAATATTATAGTTTTACTGTAAAACAAGAGAATTATACTGATTCTCTTGATGTGAAAGTATGTGTTGACCTTTTAGGTGGGACAGAGGTATGAAATAACTGGCAAGCCTATGCCCACTTCACCCCACCTCCGAATGATGCCAGAACACATCCTTTCAAACTACTTCTTGAGACAGAAATTTTTCACGCAGATATCTCATTTCTGTATTTGTAAAATCCCATCAGCTTGAGTGCCAAGTTTCCAGTGTTTACCCTTATCTGATTAACAGCACCAATTAACGTTTACATCAGTGACTTTAGTTGACCACATCTGGTCACATCTAACATATATCAGGCAGAAAACACATCAGTGTAATAGCTATCTGATTCTTAAATGCGCCTGCTTTCCACAAGTGAATGTTGAACATTTAAAATATTTTTTCCTTCTAAACGAAAAGGCCTTCTGCACCTAAATTAAAATGGAGGGGAGTTTTGTGCATTCCACAGCTTTAAACATGTAGATCAAATTAGCAACAGCACTGAAACCCGAGCAGGAAAACTGTTTTTAGCAATAATGATCTTGGACAGAGCATAAGCCAACTCAGCCTCCGATTTCCTCAGATAAGAATCAGAGATTTGCATTTCGATTCGTGAACATGGCTCGCAAAATATCAAAGAGCGGGGCCATCCTGCGACATATCAATTTTGCATTTTGATTCGCAAACATAACTTGAAAAATATCGAAGAGCGGGGCCATTCTGCGACTTATTAATGGAGGTCCAAATGAACATCGGGAGATTTAATGTACATAAAAAACTTCATTTCTGATGATATTATCAATGATAATGGTCAGTCTTGATCCAACTTTGTCTCTTATCTATCTTGTTTATATATTCTTACTCTATTGTCTTTGTTCAGGAGATGATTCATAATTAAAAGCGAAACATGTTCAAGTTTAATTACCCAGCAAATTGACCTTGCTATGTTAACAAATTTGCATGCCGCAATGAAATATTTTGATTTAAACACATCTTTCTGGGGATAAAATATAATTTGCTGCAGCTTGTGGTGGATAACGAAAGCATTTCCTCTCAACTGAGCACAAAGACAGAAGTAGTTTTTCTTTGTTGAAATAACAAGCATGACTTGAATCGTGCTTTGATGGAGCGGAAGTTCGGCGATATTTTCTGGAATTCAACTACGCTCAACTCATATGTGTACCAAGAAGATCAACAAAATCTCAGGACGTCAACTCACCGTTTGCCCGAGATCCTGATCCCTCTTGTAAATGTTCAGCAAGATATCGTTTACGCTGAAAATTGTAAAGCACCGTGGGTCTCAGCTACGATCAAATAGTTTTTAACATTCCAAAACCCACCCACCATTTATTCATACACGTATTATGGCAAGCCAAGCATTACAAAAGTGAGTTGTATTCACAATTACCCATCGAGTTTCAGTGATCGATATGTGAGATTGGGCCATTACTGCATCAAGGTTCTTCAAAATGTCCCTACGTATATGCAGTGGTCTATTGATGTTAGTGTGAAAGTAATCTTGATTAACAGCTTCAATTAACGTTTACAACAGTGACTTTATTTGACCACATCTGGTCACATCTAGCATTCATCAGGCAGAGAACATATCAGTGTAATAGCTATCTGATTCTTATATGAATGAATGTTGTAAATTTTACGGGATTATTTTTTTCCCATTGCACAAAAAGACCTTCTGCACCTATATATAAAAAGGCAGAGAGTTTTGTGCATTCCACAGCTTTAAACTAGAAGATCAAATTAGCTACAGCATTGAAACTCGATCAAGGAAACTGCTTTTGGCAACAATGGTCTAATACAGCGTACATGCCAACTCAACCTCCGATTTCCTCAGATAAGAATCAGAGATTTGCACTTCGATTCGTGAACATGGCTCGCAAAATATCAAAGAACAGGGCCATTCTGCAACTTATCAATGAAGGTTCAAATGAACATCGAGAGATATAAGCGGACAGAACTCAATTTCTGAAGATATGATCAATGGTAATGGTCAGAGTCTTGATTCTACTTTGTCTCTAATCGATCTTGTATATATTTCCATTTTATTGTCTTCGTTAAGGAGGCAATTCAAAGCAAAACATGATCAAGTATAATTACGAAGTAAACTTAACTTGCTCAGATGTGTATGCTGCAATGAAATATTGTAATTTTAACACAACCTTGTGGGGGTGAAATATAATTTGCTGCAGCTTGTGGTGGATATCGAAAACATTTCACCCCGATTAAGCAAAAATACAGAAGTAATTTTTCCTTGGTAACATAACAAGCTTGACTTCAATTGTGCTTTAATGAAGCGGGAGTTTGGTGATATTTTCTGAAATTCAACTACGCTCTACTCATATGTGTACCAAGAAGACCAACAAAACCTCACGATGTCAACTTACTGTTTGCCCGAGATCCTGATCCGTCTTGTGAATGTTCATTAAGATTTCTTCCAAGCTGAAAATTGTAAGCACCGTGGGTCTTAACTACAATCACAAAGTTATTAACATTCCCAAACCCACCCACCGTTTATTCATACATGTATTATGGCAAGCCAAGCATTATAAGAGTAGGTTGAATTTAAAGTTACATATCGAGTTTCAGTGATCAAAACTTGAGAGATCCAAGTCTTGTCAAAGCCTGAATTCTTAAAAGCTTCTTTTCTCAACTTTTTTAACTGCAGCTGGTCCGCACCTAAATTAAAATGAAAGGGAGATTTGCGCATTTGACAGCTCTAAACTAGCAGATTAAATAAGCTACCGCACTGAAACTCGATTAGAGAAACTGTTTTTAACAATAACGATCTAAGACAGCCAATAAGCCAACTCAACCTCCGATTTCCTCAGATAAGAATCAGAGATTTGCATTTCGATTCGTAAAAATGACTTAAAAAATATCAAAGAACGGGTCCATTCTGCAACTTCTTAATCAAGGTCCATTGATAAACATCAAGAGATTTAATGGACAGAACTTAATTTCTGAAGATATTACCGATGGTTAGGGTCAGAGTCTTGATCCAACTTTGTCTCTAATCTATCTTGTTTGTATATTTTCATTCTATCGTCTTTATTATAAGGAGGTGATTCAAATCCAAACATGTTCAGATTAATTACCAAGCAAACTTAACTTTCTCTGTTATCAAATTTGTATGCTGCAATGAAATATTTTGATCTTAATACAAACTTGTGGGGATAAAATTTAATTTTTTTCAGCTTGTGGTCGATAATGAAAACATTTCCTCTCAACCGAGCGCAAAGACAGAAGTAATTTTTCCTTGTCAGAATAACAAGCATGACTTGAATCGTGCTTTGATGAAGCGGAAGTTTCGTGATATTTTCTGGAATTCAACCACACTCAACTCATATGTATGTCAAGAGGACCAACAAAATCTCAGAATGTCAACTTACCGTTTGCCCAAGATCCTGGTCTGTCTTGTAAATGTTCAGCAAGATATCTTTAAAGCTGAAAACTTTAAGGGCACCGTGGGTCTTAGCTACGATCAAATAGTTATTAACATTCCAAAACCCACCAACCATTTATTCATACATGTATTATGGCAAGCCAATTATTTCACAGGGTAATTTAGTGTTATCAACTGAGTTGAGAACGCGTAGAGTGGCCACCGTAAAGAGTTTAAAGGCTGAAATTCCGAGCGTTAGCCCTTCGTAAGAGCGATTCAGGGCTAACGCTCGAAGCGTCAGCCTTTACTCTTTACGATGGCCAATTTACGTTATTAACTCAGTTGATAAGACTCAATTACCCTGATATACACTCCCACCGACGCAGCACCACAGTTTCTTTAGAATCTTACCCCTTTAGTCAATTATTACACAAGTGGGTTGAATCGAAAGTTACCCTACAAGAATTGTGATCGATAAGAGAGATTGGGACATCACTGCATCAAGTTTCTTCAAAATGTCTCTTGAAGTTAGTGTGAATGTAATCTTGATTAACAGCACTAATTAACGTTCACAACAGAGACTTTATTTGACCACATCTAGGATTCATCAGGCAGAAAATGTATCAGTGGAAGATTGAAGACCAACAAAACCTTGGGATGTCAACCTACCGTTTGCCCGAGATCCTGATCCGTCTTAAGTGTTCAGCAAGATGTCTTCCAAGCTGGAAACCAAAGCATTGTCCGGTTGAGCTACGATCGAGAAGTTTGTCAACACTTCAAAACCCAGCCACCGTTTATAACTTCAATTCACGTGTTATTTTTAAACATCTAAAGGAATGTTTGCATAACGCTGATAATAAACGCCTGGGGGAAAATGCGTGAGTCACGAGATCATGCTTTTTTTTTTTGAAGCCTTTATTCTCACAAACAACTTAGAACAGAAACCAAGAGATCTAAGACCTATCGAAGCCGGAATTCTTAAACGCTTCTTTTCTAAACTTTTTTTTAACTGCATGCAGCAGACTTGCAAGGATCATTTCTTTACCAATATTTTGTCTGCGGGTCAACATTTAATTTGTTCCATTTGATTCTGACCAGATTCTTTAACAGAAACGAAAAACTTAATAACATTTGTGAGAGAAAAAGTTAAGGTTTGCTACGGCTTAACTACTAGACTTTTCAACAATGCTGAAGTCGATTTAAAAACCTTAATTCGGGCATCGGAGTAACTACTTGCCGCTGGAGTTTCCAAGAGAATTTTTGAGGTTTATTTGTTTCTTTGAGGGCACGGTGACAAATCCTGCAATATATTTGGTTCTTTGTGCGGCCCGGAATTATTCCTATCTCTGCTCAAGGGCACGGTAATCACGTTTTCGTGGGTCGCCGAGTACATCCCTAGCTTCATTGGCATTTTTCATCATATATTCCGTTTTGCCGGCTAAGCATATTTTCAAGGAAGGATTAATTTTTAGCAAATCAAGCCGATAACTTTTTTTCTCTCTCTCTCAAATCACTGTGGTTGTCAGCAAAAATTGTTTTCGAAATTAATTTGTGGTAGCGAAATGTGTCATTAAATTGGTTGACTCTAATCCTTCACAAAAGTAACTTAGAAAGTTAAAACTGTAGGGTTATTATGTTTACAATTGAATTAATCGATGGAATTTTTATTCATTTATTATTAGTATCCTCTCTAACAATTTATTCAATTTAACAGGCCTACTACAAATACGCTTCCGGTAAGTCTATGCGAGTCCGTTCAATTTGGTAATTTGTCATTTTTTTTTCTCATTTTTATTTTTAAAAAGAGTATATGCGCTTTTTTTTCTTACGTGCTTTCCAATTGACAGTTGTCGGATACGAGTAAAAAAAGTTTCAAAGTTTGTTTGGAAGCCTGTCCGATTACAGCTAACTGTCCAATTACAACTGTACAGAATGATAAATGAAAAATAAAGCAGCTAATGCACCAATCACATTTGAGGAAATGGTAACGATTATAAATAGTAATGGTAATAGGGCCGAGTGGAGTCCAATTCAGTCTGTAATTATATGTCGAGTAATTGACAAAATCGGACGGCCGCGAAGCGGGAGTCCGATTAATCAAAACTATGACAAAAGTTGAGAAAGGAACTAGACATCGGTTATACGCTTTCATTAAAAACAAAAACAGTTAACTCGGCGAAATGGGGGGCAACAACGCGCGCACATGACGCGTTCTGTCCACTTACACTGGCATGACGTGTTAATTATCCCTTGATTTAACTGTCCTATTACACTGTCCAATTACAAGCATGACGCATACACTGTCCTATTAGTGCTCAAATCGGGCTGGTGATGACCAATCACGTTTGAGGATTTTGTTGTAGTTTGATTAAAGGAGTGAAAAGAGAAAAAAAACGAACTTAGGATTTCACTTTGGCAAGCAGATGGTTTGGAAGAAAAGGGTCTTTTAATCTTGAATAGTCAAATCAATTGCTGGTCAATGAGTAGAAAATCTCAGTCTCCTTTCAAAAAAACCTGGCCCAGGGGAGCAAGAATTTGAACAAACCAATCTAAAAAAGTTCGAAAGGTTGCCCGGAAGGATGTTGAAGTTGCAAATTGATCTGTGAGGTTCAATTACAGAAAAGAAGAAAAGAAGCCCGTGGCTCACAAATATTAGCTAAGCACTACTTCCAACCACAAGTGCCCAACTAATAACCTGTCCAAGCCGGACTTTTTCAAGGATTCTTTTCTGTAATTTCTTTTATTGTAGATTACCTGTAAGGATTATTTTTTTAACTTGAACTCCTAATTAATAACCATATAATTCAAACTGACTTGCAAATGTCTCCTGTTCCATTTTTTGATTTTCTAAATCAACTGTCTCATAAGGGGTGAGCACTGCCCCTAGGGAAATTATGTTTTCCAAAGTAATTGCCTTTTATCATTCTCCCCTTTTTTCTTTTTGCTGTTTTCTTTTATCATGATATTGCAATCAGGCAACTCTATTAAACATTAAGGAAATAATTGTATGAGAGCATCCTCGTTTGTTCTTTACCCTGATATTTCCAAACAGTTAAATGTAATTAAAAATTCTAAGTAGAATTCTGTTCCAATTCACCTTCCTACATGTGCGTAAATTAAGAGTTGAATTTGGGCTGCTCTGCAAACTATTCAGTACAAAATCAATACAATGAGACTCAACTTTGCTATGTTACCATCGCATTACCAGTAGTTCTGTATTGTATAGCATAATATCATGAATTGTTATTTCAAAATTATATTAAATCCTTCTTTCAAGTATAAACAATTTTAGTTGGTACAATAGAGTTTCAATTTGAGCGCTGATGGTGCCCTAGTTTATGGTTGCCTTTGCTTGACCATCTTATTGTAAAATGGACAGTTAAACTTCTCTTTGGGAGACTTGAAATACTTCATTCACACTTGCTCCTCCAAGTGGAATAACTGAGGTTCTTGTTAAACCTTGCTGTGTCCAAAAATCAGTCTCTGATGCCTAATACTCAATGAAAATAACCAAGCCAGGGAAAAACTCTTTAAATTTTCTGACACAAAAATTCTCCAAGACAACTCCTCTGCCAGTGAAAAATGACCTTGATGATTTTCGTTTTACATGATAACATTGTGTCTTCCATTTTGCAATCAATCCTATTATGCACTAATGTTTCGCAAACCTTGTAGCTCTGTTATCTATCATGACTTGAGGTGACAAGTGTATTTACAAGTGCTTTCTTAGAGGGCTTTACTTTAGCTTCATGTAATTGTCTTTCCCACTGTTTTCTGTGCAAAGTGTAGAGCTTCATTGCTACCTGTGCATCTTGTACCTGGTATAAATATAAATATAAATATAAATATAAATATAAATATAAATATAAATATAAATATAAATATAAATAGGATTGTGAATTTTTTTCAGGTGTTTTTGTTCAAAATTGGCCTAAAATCAATAAAAACCAGTTAATTTGGCTGTTATTCCTTGATCAGTTAGAGAAAACAAATCCAAGAAAATGGATTCCACAAAACTTTACCTCCATAACCCTCTATACCCTAACATTAGCATCCACATTCTTCACACTGATTTCTATACATTTCTTGTGTTATTAACAAAAAGAATTTGTTGAACAATCAGGAGCTTCTTCATTTGGTGATCATTTGCATTATTCTCTTGACCATTACATATGATTAAAGAGTGATATAGCAAGGAGATATTGGAAGCCAATCACTCTTTTGGGTTAGAGGGCTAATTCCCTGCTCCACTTTTCATACCAAGTCTCTTCCTTATACTACAGAAAGTATTTACACCATGAATACTTACAGAAGAATGTTCTCCTTCTTGAATGCTGGTATTCAATAACTGCTTGGCAAGTTTTCTTAGTGAAGGGGTTTTAGTCTAGAGATAAACAAATGATACAAATAGCAAATGACTAAAATTGTGTTGCTCAGTTTTAAAAATAGGCAGTCTGAGACTGCATGTGGCTACTGATATACAGTACCACAATTTGTATGGCATTGAACAGAAATAGAGATTGCATAATGATGCTAGAAGCCAGTGTTGCAGAAGATTTGTATTCACATGCAAAATGGAAAACCTGCTACATATAACATATTTCTGAGTACCCTGTTCCACATAAGAAAGATGATTCAAAAATAAAGTACCTAATTGACATTCAAAAAATATTGAATGTCAGCAAGCGGTCATATTAACAATAGTAATGATGATAACAGTAGTAATATAATAATGATTTTGAGGGGCTTGCTTGGAAGCCTCACAGTTTCTTAATCCTCAGGGGTACAATAATTATTAAGCTGTGTTTCTTATCTATAATAATTGTAAATCATCCTGAGATGATTGTGAGATGTGTTATCATCTTCTGTAGTACTCTGAAGCAAACCAACACTCACTCACTCAACACTTTACCAACACTCACTCTCTCATTTTGGCAACATATGTGGCTTTGCCTCTGGTAGGAGGCAGTGGCCACAAAAATTACATCCTTGGATCTACTGTGTATAATTTTCTGTTTCGAACAGTGAAATACTCTGTCTTTAACCCTTTAACTCCCACATCAAATTTGTAATTCTCCTTACAGTCAACCATAAAATTCTTGTAATGTTAGTTCAAAGAATTTTGTATTGGATCAACTAATTATCCCCAAATTGATATTTTTCTCTATTCTCATCACTCATCTGGTTGATATTGTATTGATATTGTAAGGAGAAATTCAGTCTTGGTCACTCGTGGGAGTTAAGGGTTAAAGAAAAACAACTTCCTCATAGTTTTCATGACGCACCAATTACATCCATTAAGATCGTTTTGTGTCACAACAAGAACTGAAAAATTATATCTTTAGTTGTATAGGGCATAATTCATTGATTGAAATGGTAACCATAGAAAAAATATTATCTTGGGTGTTCTTAGATGCAAAGTAATTTTGTTTCAAATACACTCTTCTTTCTTTAGTGTATACTGAGCCCAATAATCTTTAACTACAAGGTACTCTGGTGAGGGTCAGAGTCTGGTGAGGTTTAGCTTTTCTTGTTACTTACCATCACTCATCTAAAAACAGTGTGGCTTTGCCTACTATAAGGAGGCAGTAACCATAGAAACTACAAACTATTGCAGAATCACAGAAACTTTCTGATCATTTCTCACCAATAAGAATTAAATAACATCAGTATTATAGTTTAAACCCTAAAATTTTGAATCGAGTATTGTTTTTAAGTACTCCCTCTTTCCTCTGCATCAATCAGATGCAAATTAAAACCAGTCTCAGCTCATTAAACATTTTTGCACACTTGAAGCTGTTTGTGCTTACTCTTAAGTTCTCAATATCTCCAATAAAATTTAACCTCAAGTCTGATTTGCCAGATTGATCGTATTAGTTTCTGTTTTGTGTTCTTTCTTATCTTAAGCATAACAGGTGATTAAAAAATAACTTTTCAAACTGATAGGAAAGTCCTTTCACCTGTTGAACTAACAACCAAGCAATTTTAGGCATTCATAAGCTGGTAAAGGAGAACACTGTCTGTTTCACAGTGTTTGAAGCAAAATTAATCAGTATACCCATACAACAGTCATTTAAGATGACTGTATACACTATATCTAGTGCAAATTACAGACCCACAATAAATTATCTTTCATTGAAAGGATTTAGCACAAAGAACAGTTTACTTACCTTAACTAGTTTTTGGAATGGTTTATACTTGGCAGTATCTCGTATACTTTTCCATGGATGATCAAGTAGCAGTACCTAAAGTTGAAAAAAAAGAAAAAAATCAACTTTAACCCTGTGACAAACTTCCGTACCTGTTTAATCCTTTGCCCCCTAAGAGTGACTAGCATCTAATTTTCTCTCACAATAATCACCCCTTAATCAAACATTAAGCAGTCCTTTCAATAACACCCAGCACTTGCCGTAGCTTTGGCTGGTATTCTGTTGAGTATACTTAATCATGTCCATATCAGATTTACAGAACAAAAAAAAATTAATGAATAACTTAGAAAATAATTGTCAATTTAGTATTGGAGTATTCACCCCATTTATTTTTAAAATACTGTGGTCTTTTTTTTTAGATTCATTATTTCACTATCAGTTTTCTTTTTTTTTTTCCTTTTTTTCCTTTTTTCCTCTTTTTTTTTCCTTTGTGTGTTCTACAAAAATTCACCATGCATGAAGTAGATGTACATATTGTCTGTTACTTAAAAAAATTTAAAACAACTTTTAGCTGAATTAAAATCGTCAAATATTTTTAGGTAAATAAAACAACAGCAGTTGTTCTCAACTGCTAGTAAAAAAAAAAAACTTGAAAATCAAACTTGTTAAAATAACATGCTTGTTGATGGCAAAAGTAAATCAAATTTGGAACTTTTTGCAAAGATGTTAACTTTGCTTAAAAACACTTCACAGAGGCTTAGCTTTGAAGAGAGAAATAAAAACAGCCATTGACCACTTAGCGTCTAACCTTATGCTGCATTTGCTAAGAAAAGTGAAGAAGACTTTGTTCTTATGGTTACTGGTTAGCTAGAACATGACTGAGTAAGTAAGTGACTTTTCAGCAATTGGTGACTCAACAATTGTTTATCATCTGATATGAAATGCAAGCCATAGAGACCACTAAAATTAATTGGCTGATTGATTTAATGCAATTATCTTATGTAAACATTTATAGCAGTTGCATCCATCAATAATGGAACACTTCTGCAGATGAGAATAATTCTGGGGTTTTTCCAACAAATAAAACTGGTGAAGTTCACTGCTGCATATCTTTAATTTCTCTCAATAAAATAAACAAAACAAAACAAAACTTGCAATCACGAAAAATGCCTTCAGCCTTTTCAAACAGAAGACTGCAAGCAGAAGAAAACTCTGTAAACAAAGCTCATGGCATTACAATACAAATACTTTAAGCACTTGTGAATTTAAAAAAATGGAAAACAACAGAATCTGGCTTGGCCAGGCAAAGAGAGGTTTGGATTGTAGGGTCAAAATTTGAGAAAATGTGCATACAGAAATTTAACGCACACAGGATATCACCTAGTATTATTTTTGTAGATTACCTGCTGAAAGTGTTAAGTATCATATGATGTTAGACAGTTACCACCATTCTGGATCCTTCTGTGACATTTTGGAAGCTTTCAAACAAACTCACCAACTAAAACACCTCAAGAGCTTTTTTATTTCTTTCAAGTGACCGTTACCTTTATAAACAAGTTCTGCTAAAAGTTATTGTTGTTCTCTTATCACACCATATACCACATTTCCACCAAAATATATGTTTGCGTTTACAAGTATATACAGACTCAAATTTCCGTAACCAGTAACCATATGTCCTCTCAGAGGACTTTTTGTGAAAAAATCAGGCAGCAGGTTTGCATGTCAGTAAATAAAAGATTTTGATTAAAAGTAAGCAATCAGTAAAACAATAGTTACCAAGAGGATAATATTCAATGACCATTTACCAAAATTCAAAACAGAAAACTCTGTTTAAAGCCATTTTATTCTGAATGGAACTAATAGGCTAGCAAGAGCAAAATTGCTGTCCATATTATTATTCATGAAGTACTTTACTGAGGTAGCCACCAAGTTTCAAATCTCATTGAAAGCACCGTTAAGATCACAAGAATAAAGGAAATGATCTCAAACTTGAGGAGATCTTGAATAATGATTTTAGATATATGAAATTCATATATTTGCACTGCAGTGTTATTCATCACTTGGATGGTTTATTTGGACCCAACATATTGACCAGCTCCCAGATGGCTTGTTAGCCCAGTTGGTAGAGCACTGCACTGGTATTGTAGAGGTCATGGGTTCAAATCCCGTACGGGCCTGAAAATTTTTTCAGGTCTTATTTCAACTTCTAGTTCAGTAGTGTTCTTAGCTGTGAAGATCTTGAATGTTAAACAAATTCTGCTTGTCAGTACCTTTGACATTGTATGGAGATCAGTATGGAGAATATACAGACTGATGCTTAGGTGTGAAAGGTTAAAGCCACTACCAAGCTGTAGTCTTATACCAAACTCACCTCAAGGTCATTCTTCAAGGAATGTCCAACAAGGATTTTCTCTTTAAGTATTCTTGAAACTTCAAGTTGAACTGTCTTGAATTCTGGAGCTTGACATGAAAACAACAATTCCTCAATAAATTGTGATACACAAAACAAGCAGAAACATTTATAAGACCAGTAGCTACAAGCCATAAATATATACACAATCATGTTTTATTTTCAATATTTATTCAATGAATTATGAATTGTATCCTTGTTAAACATGATTCATTTATAGGGAGCGCTTAAAGCATGATTACAAATTTGAAACAAGAAGAGACAAAATTCGAACTGGATATAAATGTATATTCAAATCACAACATTTGCATTGTAACAATCCCTTTGATAATTTTACATTGTTCATGACATGACCTTGAGCCAAATGTTTTCCTGTTCATCCATTCCAATCAACATAAATATTATTTCCTTTCATTGACAAAAACAGAAGCGAAGGAGGTTTGGCAGAATCTCAGTAACATCCTGTGTAAGAATGCAGAATAGAATCCTAAATAATGACAGTTGCCTACATGAAGTGTTTCAAAACAAGGAACATTTACTCTGGTACACAAAAATAAGTATGTGAGCTAGTACTGACCATTTTTTAAATTTTCAGGTCTAATTCCACTGACGTGAGTGCGGTAATCAACCACTTTCTCTTGTGGTGCCACGAACGAGTCATAGACCACGCGACCATGTGAGTTAACAATGGATACTCGTGCCAACATGTGCCTCTTGGCATCAGACCCAACTCCTACCATTTCACAGTCCAGTGCAATCCTTTTTGTTATCCTATCACATAATTTTAAAATTAGTGGCTGATGAATACCAAAAAATGCATAAAACATCCCCTGCCACAGAGGGGGGGGGGGGGGGGTTAAGTTATGTTGGGGGCTCTTATGTCTCTCCATGTTCTATCTCCATTCCAGCATTTTACGAAATTAAAGTTGAAACACTATAAAAGTAGAAAGCAAAGAAGCCTATTTATTTTAGGTACCCACTAAAAATTTTGCTCTTAGCATTTCATTCTCGATGTGTAAGATCTTGGGTGAAAAAGTTCTTTAGCAACAAAGTGATAGAATATAGAGTAGCAAAAATTAATTATACAACAGGAGATTTCACAAAATAATATTTTCCTTTATTGCTTCAAATAATCATTTCCTTTGCTGCTTTAGAGGCAATTTTGGAACATGCATTTCAGTTAAAGAAACAAATTAAAATTCAAAGCACGTTCCTTACACTACTACTGGGGTACAGCATGGTTCTTTCTTTATCCATACAAGTCAAGATGAAACTGTTAGTATAATGTAACTAACCCTTCCAGACTGCCAGTTACTAGCATATCATGTGGATCTCCAATTGTTGTCTTTGACTTTGTTTTTTTCCCAGTAATTTCCTCAAGGTCTTCTGGATCCACATCATCAAACCACACTTCACTTGAACTTGAATTCAACAAAAACATATATTGTAAATACAGAGATCATCATGATTACACACACTGTGTGACTGACAGATAAAACTTGGACAGTTTTCTTCTAGTTTGTGCCTAAATAGCCTTGTCACTCCCAAGACCTCATAAGTAACTCCCCAAACTGCCCATGGCACAATTCTTACATATATGCTCCTGATCTCAATAATTTACAATCAACTGTTACCACTGGACTTCACAACCTTGTTCTGGAGAATGTTATTATGATGTAACACCAAATTCTGTATATTAAAAATGCAAGAAATATGCTACGGGAGGAAAGGAGAATTTCCAAGTACATCAAGGGAGTTGAAAGGGTTTGCAACCCATTTGATCACTCCAAATAATCAACTGTTACCTCAAGGTCTAATCACTTCTTTCTAGAGAGTGTTTCCATAATGTAACACCTAATTCTTTAAACTTATAATACAAGAAAATGTACAACAGATAGAAAGGAGAATTTCCAATCAGATCCTGGGAGTTGAAAGGGTTGACAACGATAGTGTTTCCTAATATTTTCTTCCACATCTTTGTACTTGGTATTTTTTTCTAGGTAATACAGCTTTTGTATGAAAAGTTCTCACCTTGTTGCGTTTTCTGATTTAAGATTTGGCTTCAGAGTTCTCTTTAATGTTTTCTTCTGTCTTCTTTTTTTATCTCCAGTGGTTTCCTTGGCGTTTTTCTCTTTCTCCAGTAACTAAGAAATAATACATCACATGAGATAGACTTGATTTGGCCTACTGATGATCACCTTACTTCATATGCCATTTGGTATTTAAAAATTTACCTTCTCTGAATTGAAATATTTTTTAAGTCAGTCTATAATTTCTAACCCTGTATCTAATTGTCAAAGCCTAATATTTTTAAAATAAATCATCATACTAGATGACAAATTGACGATATAGAAGCCATCAGTCGTAATCTCTTGAAATAACATGTTGAATAGAGACGGTGAAAGACTGCATGTGGCCACTGATATAGCACAATTTTTATACCATTGAAAATAAGTAGAGGTTTCATAATGATGCTAGAAGGTACGTGTATTGTTCCTAAATATTTGTCTCACATGCAAAACAGAAAACCTGCTGCATCCCATATATTAATGACTGCCCTGTCCCACAAGAGAAAGATGACTCAAGAATATATTGTCTAATTACATGTGACAATCAACTAAGAGTTTCATAGTAACAAATAACAATATTAACAATAATAATAATAATAATAATCATAATAATAAGAATAGCAACACAATAATAATTTAAAGGGGGCTTGCTCAAAAGCCCCATGGTTCCATTATTCTTTGAGCTACAACAATGATTACTTGTGCTTCTTTTAATTTCCCCTGTTAATTATAAATAATTTCTCATTTTCTTGCAATTCCCATTTCTTGAGACTTTTGTTTCATACAAAAAGGTATTCTGTTTTTTTGGGTTATTCTGCCATACCTCGTTTTAAGACATTCTGCCTTTCTACCGTTCCACTGTTCAATCATTCTGCTGAATAACTCAAGGTATGTATGTCACTACTACCTCGCTTGTCAAATTTAGTGACTCTTTTCAGCATGAGTCGCTGATTCAAACGGTAAAATGCTCTCTTTTTCAAGAAAACAATCTCCCTCCAAGCTTCCATAACATATATATTCTATCTATTGAGAAATTTCTGCAAGAAAAAGTTTTGATTTTAATTATGCATTGGTGGATGCCACTGTGGAATTATTTTGAGATGTTTATTGTCTTTTGTGGTGTCACAGCAAGAACAAGAAATATTATATCTTTAGATCTACATAATTTGGTGATTTAACCAGCAAAATGCTCTCTCTTCTAAGAAAAAAAATTTTGCCTCTAAATTTCATTATGTGTTGTTCATACTTATAAAGATATTTCTGCAAAGAAAACTTTTTTTTTAACAGCACACAATCCTGAAATAATTGTGAGATGTTTATCATCTGCCGTTTTCAGCCGTAGTGGCTATACACCAGAATTCGCAAGAGAAGAGAACTCAAATGTGCATTAAGTGCAAATGTCGATCTACTCAGATTCTCTGAAAGAAACAATTTCTAGCACCGGGAAACACAAAGTCAAAATTAGGTCAAGATCGGAATGCTTTTGTTACCCTCACTCACTCATCTCAACGACATAAGTCGCTTTGCCTCCAATAGGAGGCAGCAGCCACGAAAAATGAATGTTTCTTCAACAAAAATTTTAAAAAAACTTGACTGTACGCGCCATTATCAAGAAGGATCCTTATAGCAACGAGGACGAAGTGCAATTTGACAATCGCTGTACTGTGTGAGCTCAATTCCCCACGTGCTTGGCAGTCGATCATCCAAAGAGGTAATGAAAGAAATTCATTAACACGGGGCATGGGACTAGGGTATCAAAGGTAACAGACAAGAAAGAGCTTTACGGCATTTAAGGTTAATCAACGCTTAGATATTGACAATCAGAGAATTAAAAGAGTCTCGCTCAATGCTCACCGCTTGCAAAGCCTTCCAGTTAGACGATATTTCTGTGGCGGTTTTTGGTAATTGAGGTTGGATAATCTGCGTTCTTTTCACTTCTCGGTTTCCCTTTCCAGGTTCAATTTTTTTCTTTTTATTCCAATCCTTTGAATGCGGGTTTCGACTGTGTTTGCGTTTTCGTTTCAAGTTTTCGCTGCTGTACTGGTTCGTGACCTCTGCCATTTTTAATTTTTAGTGCAAGACTGCAATTATTTTGTACAGCTGAAAATATTTAGCATATATGTTGTCGAATAGGCGAACACGATGTGCCCTGGACAACGCACCGCTACTCTGAGTGCTCTCGCATCCTGATCTACAGAAAGCTGAGTCTCCTGGAAGGTTTCGAAACTGCATGTGTTTTTTTTACACGAATTAAAGGTCAAGTCTGTTTTGAAAAGTTCAGAAATCCCATTTTTCTCTGTAACGCCGACGAAATCCAGCGGCATATCCGCGTCCGCGATCGGAGGAGTGTGCTCACGTGATATCACAGCTAAAAGTAGTATCTTTCCTCAGAAATGGTATAGGTTACCTACAGTATGGCGGTTTCACCTGGCTGTAAAGTACGTTATCGTCACTTCCGACAGCTTTCATTCACTTTATTCCTTTTTTTCCTCAGATTTACTCACCCTAACAACATTCGTCCGTAGGTACGCGTACTGTACGATTTTGAAGGTGATCGACCTTCTGGAGAACTCGTCGTCTACGCGGACGAAATTCTGACCGTGACCAGAACGGTACGTGCGGTTACGCTTATTTTGTAACGCTGATACCGTCTGCATTTGGGACTGCTATTATATAATATTTATGTTATTTCTTTGTTTTCGACAGGACGTCGGAGAGGGTTGGTGGGAAGGAGTTGGACCCGACGGATCTAGAGGTCTGTTTCCTGAGGCCTATGTAGAGGTGAGATATATAGGCTAACTGTCATGTAATATTATATCCCAGAATGTGTATAGAATATTAACTAAAGTATACTGTTCTTTATGATGAGTCTTACCCGAGTATGAATTTCCATATCACAAGAAAAGAAACCTTTCGTCCTAAATTTTTCACAAGGTTTTCCCGTATTGAATTTGGCAACGTCTGTCTAGTCTTGAGTACTTTATTTCCAATATTCAGGAAATTTTTTAAGCTTTAAACCTGAGATCACCTTTACAACCTTTACAACTCTCACTCTTATGGCATAAGATTTCATCTGCATTTCCCTCTGCAATGTATTTATATTTACCTCGTTTTAAGGTCACCTTGTAGAAATGTATGGTACGTTATGGATGAGACACCAGCATATTAGAGATAGGATTAATTCTCTAGCGGATCAAACTTACGCGGAGTTATTAGCAGTTTTAAGAAAGTGTTTAAATTTATCTGCACTTGCCAAAAGTTGTTTCAGTGAACTGACTAGTGTTAATGTGCAGAACAAGATGTTATGTGAAGTCTCAACTGGTATGAGATTTGTAACCAGTTAAATCACTGGAGATTTGTTCAATCTTTTTAACTATAGCAAGTTCAGCAATGGTTGCTTCATTTCATTGAAAGGTTTGATTTGGGAACCTTTTGCAAAAAGTTGCCAATCACAGCTGAGCAGAAATGTTATAATGTTGCATACTTACTCAAATTGAGTGCCCGAGGAAGACTAGTAGCAATAATGAAATGTTGTAATCCAAAATAGAAATGAGCACATTTTGAGACAAGTAATTATGCTTCATTATGAAAGTGTGTTCACCATGACGATAAATCACATCCTATTTAATAATTATTTGCTGAAGGTGAGATGAATATTTTTGAATAATCCCTGAGTTGAAGTGGAAGGGATTATTCAGCAATATTCACTGAGTCTATGGCAAGTAATTGTTAATTGTAGCATAAATGCTCAGTTGCTTTTGAATTCTGTGTTTTTGCTGATACCATTCTTTTACAATTGTTTTGATTACTCGTATCAAGATAAGCTACCAGTTTTAACTAGAATTTATCAGGTTTACGTAATTCAATTGGCAAAAAGTTCATTTTTTTCTTTTGAAGAGTTACACCAAACTTAGTAGCATTTTTTGCATTTCTCAAAATTGTATTTTGTGCTATAGTGTTTATCACTCCTTGCCTAACATTTACAAAATGCAAGCTAACCGTTTCAAAATGTAGCACTCTTGCTATTATTACAACTTGCAAGGTGATAACAGTGAGACATGATGGAATCCTAGACGAATCAAAGCATGCATCTCTATCATCACAAGAACAATAATTATTCTTATTTGCAATGTTAGGGAACTGTAATTTGATTTGACACTTAATTCACACAGCCCATTGGAGAAATATATAACAGACGTTAAGTAGAATTGCTATAGAGATCTTGGGAGTTGAAGGGCTAAGGAACTCTTGATACTTATGCTTCACAGCTAGCAGAGTATCCAGCACCACAGTCTGACAACCTCCGTCCTTTACCTTCGGCACCTCTGCATAATCAGGGCTCAGTGGATGGAGCAGATGGATGGGATGATGATTGGGATGATGATGAAACTGTCAGCAACTACAGTGGGGGAGACCAGGAGTCAACAATCTCATCATTACCAAGGAGAGGAACCAATTCAGGAATGGTTAGAACAGGGACAGTTCGAAAGAGCATGAATAGGTAACGGAAAGCCTTTGTATAATGGAATAAGGAGCTTTTTTTATTAAATTTCTCACTACCCAATACAAAGTTTTCCCAAATCCAATCAAAGAAAAAATTAATATCTTATGTAGGCAAATACAATTAGGGGAAAAAAACTTCTTTTAAACTCACTTGTTTACTTTACCTGTCTGGATCATGATTAGTTTATTTGTCGGAAAAAACCTGATAACAATGACAAGGTGAGAAGTAGGATTTGCTTTAAAATCAATGGCTATTCTTTGCTTGACAAAATAACATGCTCGTAATCTACATGTGTTTGGGCAGCAAATGTGGAAAATAAAATTTTTTTTGTGTCCAAATTCCAGAAAAAAATGGTTAATAGCTCACTTTTTTGGACGAGCAAGATCATATTTTTCCCTTGTTAAAATAGAAATATCTTGGACAATTCTGTTCAGATTGATCTGCTCTGTAACTTGAAGGGAAAACAACTGAACAGCCTTGTACATGGGAAAGAATTGTTGACACCATAGACAATATAGATGTAGATGGAGCTCATCGATGAGCTCCATGATGAATTTGAATAGATGCTGTGAGACTGTTCAGGAAAAGATCTCAGAATATGTCAAAATGTGGTGAGAGCATTCAATAACACTCTTGGCTGAGCCTTGTGTGACACTTTTTGGTTATACCACACTTTGATGTCATCTGTGATCTATTACCATACAGACGCACAGCAACATAGTTTAGCTGTTGAATAGAATTTACTGTAAGATGACTTGCTACCATTGAACTGCTTTTGTTTTAAAGGTTCTCGTACTTTGTGAAATCTGGTGGAGAAGCTTTTGTCATTGGTACACAACAAACAGATGTAAAAGTTCCACAGAATGAGAAAGTATCGATCATGGTAGAGTGTCTATCTCATTTTTTGTAAATGTTTGAATTTTAGGTGCTATATTAGAAGTGCCCATTAGTCAACTCTGTTTTTCTGTTTGTGATTTTCAGGAAGACAGAAAGCGGATTACTTGGTGCAGCCATCCAGACCCATTCACATGTGTGATAAATTCCCCTGAGAAAAAAAGTAAATTTAAAGGGATGAAGAGTTTTATTGCGTACAACATAATACCCAGTGTGAGTATGTGTTCACCAAAAGTAGTTTAGCATTGTATATTAATTAAAGATATGCAGCATTCAGTGGTTCACTGTACAACAAGTACACAGTACATTTTATCATTTGTGAATGCAGTGAGGAAAAATACTTGTAAGCAAGGAGCAATTGTCCACTAGCTCTTATTTTCTGTGATACCACCAAATAAGGGATTTACTATGCCATGATTATTCAATTTTCTGATAACCTGAAGTTATGAAAGTCAAGCTTTCAAAACATAAACTGCATTTAATCAAAGATTGGTTTGTTCAGTGCAGCTATTTTGTTGCTTCACTTTCCATCCCTTTTTAGTCCTTTCCTACAGTGTAGTTCCATCCCCATAATCTCACCCTGATATCTAGTTATTCCAGCTTTAGAAATTTACTGAAAGGATATTTTATAGAGGGCATGGAATAAAACTTGCCCAACCTTTGACATAGCATTTTCTTGTCATCATTTATTGAAACACCAGACAAGCCAATCTAGACAAACTACCAGCTTCTATTTGGCTTCCTTGCCACACCCCTTGAAATTCCTAACGTTACTGAACTGCTACAGAACTGTAAATTATATAAATAACTCTTAATCATGGTCATCTTTGATGTAATTGTTAACATGTGATCTCAATAACCTTCCTTCTTTTTCTTGTCATTTTGCATAATAGATAAAAATAATTAATAAACAGCAAAATCCCCTGTTTTGTGCCTTTTTGTTTCCTGAAATGGATATAGTGAAATAGCATGCTCTTAGGACATAGATTTAATGAAATAAATTACTTTTTTTCTTTAGAATACTGGAGTTGTTGTCAGCAGACGGTACAAACATTTTGATTGGCTGTTTGGCCGCTTGGTTGAAAAGTATACATGTATATCAATTCCACCATTACCAGACAAACAAATCACAGGTTAGTAAACAGCACTCACTTATTATTTTACTCAAATAATCTTTTATTTATCACTGGTTACCTGGTTAGTGTGCTTTAAGAGTGCGATATTGTCTCGTGGGACAGTAAGGGTTTGAGTGTCCAGCCAAACTGCATCAGCTCTTAATTGAGGAGAATGCACTGCCTTCCTGATTACTTTACCAAAGGGATGATGCATCAAGTCTTCTCAAAGTTGGACTATAAGGATTATGGTTCCAGTTTTTCACACCCTCAATTTTTGTCATCAGCAGGGAAAAATTAAACTATCCACATACATATCAAAGAGGTTTGTAAAATTTGATGGAAAAATTCTTGGAGGTATAATATTGAAGCTATGAGTTGGCCCCTCTAAAATCAGGGACCAAATTACTAACTTGTTGTGTGTTGCACTCTTTTGAGCTGAGAGATGGAAAAGCTGACAGCTACAGCTGTAGAGAGGTTTTGCTGTTCCATCTGAACACAAAGGCTTAACCCTGTAACTCCTAACATCTGATTGTTAATTCTCCCCATCTGGCTACCTCATATTTCCTTGTAAATTAGTAACATGAATTTGGTGTTAGATCAAGATAACAACCTCTATTTAATCAGATTGAGTATTCTCATTACCTGTTTGCTGGATTTTGTATGGATATTTTAGGGAGAAGGTACATATTAATCACGTCTGGGAGTTAAAGGGTTTAAAAGAAATGCTATTAAATATTCTTTTTGTTTGGCTTTTAGGGAGATTTGGTGAAGAGTTTGTGGAGAAAAGAAGAGATAAACTTCAACTGTGGATGAACAGAATATGTCTTCATCCCGTGCTATCTCAAAGTATCGTGTTCAAACATTTTATTACATGTGGGGAAAATGAGAAGGTAATCACATAAACAGAACAAACTCCTTGAGAAATAAGAGGGATGAGGTGTAGTAAGAAGGTACTTTCTCTCCCAGGTGAAGTGGTACCTCTACAGACTGCATTATCATCTGCTTTCCTAATTTATTGGGTATTTGTTGTTAGTATACACTAAATTAGGAGATGGCATCAAAGGTGTGCTCTGATTGGCTACTCAAATCCCAAATATTCTTTGCTATTCACCAGTGAGCAACTCATGCAGGAATGGCACCTGAAAATATTGTAATTGTCATAGGAATGAATGATTGAAAATCATTTTTTTGAACTATAGTATCTCACTTATTTAGTATATACTAAAGCAAATATTCACCTCAGTATTGGTGGCTAGTGATGGTTATTTTTACCTCTCCTCATTGTGGGGTGGTTAATATCCACCATCACCCACCTTCACCTTGGTGAATAGTTTTAAACTGTACAGTATAATATGTATTGCAGTATCTTTTGACTTCAGCGCCTCCCTCATAACCAATGAGAAATAGCCATGGTGCTGTTTATACTTACACATATATACATAAAATGTATCCAGAGCTTTTCAATTCAGTTTCACAAAACCAAAAAGTATTGTAACTTATTACAAATTGGACCAGTCAGACCAAAGGGAATTGAATTAGGAGCGAGACACTTATTAGAAAAAGTTTAAAGAAAAACCCAAAACTAGACTTGAGGCAAGTGTAAGTATCTAATCCAACTTACTTTAGGTTAAGTGTTTTTGTCTTAAAGTTGAGGAGGTGATGGGTTTAAAATGTTCTTCAATTTTCAAAACCAATTTGATAATGTGGAGGTGATTGGTTTCTCTTTGCAGGAATGGAAGCAAGGAAAACGAGCAGCAGAGAGTGATAAACTTGTTGGTGCATCTTTTTTTATGACAGTAGACCGTCCCCAAGAAAGATTAGAACTTGTGCCAGTGTGAGTAAAAAAGGAGATGATGCTTGTCATGTTCTGATTGGTCAAAACCTATTTTTTTATTGTACCAATGAACTCATATCTATTTTAATTTCCATTTTCAGTTGGTTTACTGCCAAAATACTCTTTATTTATTGTAGCGAATACAAATCACATTGTAATCTTGTTTCACAAAGTAAGATTTAGAGCTTGTTGCTGTTGTATTTTTTGCCTCCTGTTACTCCTATTGTACAATAAATCTGTTACATGTCTACTTGTGAAAGACGACATCTTTATGAATATATCAAAGGCTGCATGATGTCATGAAATTTCATCCAACACAAATGTTTGCAAGACTTCAATAAATTTATACCATGAATTGTAAGTAATTTACACCAAACAACTAACCCTTCAAATCTTCTGTTTTTCAGAGAAAATAGAATAGAACAATTTGGACGATTTATCAAAAGTATGGATGAAAGTGTCAGGGCAATTCAGGACAGAGGTCAAGTGCACTGTGAGAAGTGCCAAGGATGTAAGCAAATATATTTTCATCTCAATTTTCTTTGCCATCTAAGATTACTTTTCAATTAGAGAATTTTTTTTGCGGGCAAATGGAAATTGCTAAAAAGCAATTGCAGAAAGAAGGTGCTAAAATGCCTGCTTCAACATATTTTAAACCCATGACTCCCAGATACCAGTTGGGTGCAACTATTAGCTGTGAAGCCACATGTTGGGAGAAATGCAAATTTAAGCAAATTCTCCATTTCCCTAAAAGGAATTTACACTAAAATGAATGAAGTGATCATTACCAGTATCTGGGAGGCATGGGTACAAAACCCTGTCAAAGCCTGAACTTTTTCAGGCTTCTCTTCTGCCAAGATGGCCTCATTACTTGTATATCATCCACAGCTTAAAATACAATTTGTTTCATTTCGAACTGACTTTTTGTCACTTGTTAAGAGTTGCAGTTGGTGTGCACTGTGGTATGTTTTATTGTAAATGTACAAGGGGAACTTGAGACATGGTTTTGTAGGTGTCTTAGGGGTATACACTCTGCTTCATTTGGGTTAAACATTTTCCTTTTCAGCATACAGGAATGAATATAAGAAGATTGGTAGCACTTTTGGATCTCTTAGCACAGCTTTTGCTATTGATGAAGA
This sequence comes from Pocillopora verrucosa, assembly GCF_036669915.1. Classification (NCBI taxonomy): domain Eukaryota; kingdom Metazoa; phylum Cnidaria; class Anthozoa; order Scleractinia; family Pocilloporidae; genus Pocillopora; species Pocillopora verrucosa. The sequence goes on from NC_089314.1 coordinate 12,181,959, forward strand.
TTCGCCAAGTAAGTCATGCTGCTGTTAGCAGTCTCTCAAATAAAACATTCATGAGGATTTATACACTATTGTTCCCCTTTCAGTGTAATCTTTCTGTTCATGATGCTCAGGAATGCAATTACATCAAAAATATATATTAAATGCTGTTGCGCTTTTTGGAATAAACTTGTGTATGAGAAAACTAAAGTTCAAAAAGCAAGCTACAGAAATTAGGTAGCATTAAGTACATGTGTATGGCAGTTTTTATTACATATCATATTTGCGCTTTCAGAATTGAAACAAAGTGTTTCCAAGTTCCACGGAAATGACTCAGCTGTATTTTTTGAAATGTAGTACATGTTCTATGGTTTCATAATTCTGTTTTCAAAATAACTTTTTTGGGTTCTCTTGTTGTTTTGTTTAGGTTCTCAACAATTAACTCAAGCAGTAGAGCATACAGCAAAAATTTATGATGATATTGGAGAAATGATAGCAGAACAGGTTTGTAAGAGACCTCATAGAAGTAATTTAGCAGCATTTCACTTGTAATAGATAAAAACAGATTCTAAAAGAAACTTTCTACTGCCTGCTCCAAAGAAGGAGCACTTGGTGAAAGTGGGAAAATAGCCTGGTAGCTGCAAGTTAATTAAAATTAAAATTTTACTGCAACAAAATTAGGCCTACAACCCCAAGAAAACTATAGTTTAAATTGTGGTGACAATTGCACAGTTTCACACAACCTTGATACTTTATCTCATAACCCCTCAGCTCCTCTGTTAGACATGCCGTGTCAAAATTCTATTTTCCACAAAAAGTCATGTTTTCTTTGGACAAGTTTTAGAATTCTATGCAACTATTTTACAATGGTAATTGAAAAACTTGAGGGATATTTTTTGAGCCCAATTTCACAAATCTAACTGATTTTAAAATGCTTTTAGATACCAGACAAACAAGAGTTTCCAACTGGTAAAACAATCTTTTCGCTCAGGAGATATTTATATCCTGGTCTCTTAAGGTCTCATACAACCTCTTTACCTCTTGAGCCATTTTCTTGTTTCATATGTGAAGTTTGGAGTGCAAAGGCTTGATAAAAAGGTTGCAGAATTTGTCAGTTTGAATTAGCATTTCTACCCCTGTTTGATTCACAGGGTGGTGTTTTCTCTTGTTAATATGATATGCAATGTTTTTTTTTAGCCCAAGAATGACTTTTTACCTTTGTTAGAAGGACTTAAGGAATATTCAGGAATGCTAAGCACCTACCCAGATGTACTACAAGTTCACAAGGTGAACATCATAATATTGCTAGTATCTTTTAACTGCATTTGCTGCCTTTATGGACAAACAATATGTCCTAAAGTTACTCTGTTATTCCTCAAAAGGGTACAATTGGCAAAGTGAAAGAATGTCAGAGACTTAAGGATGAAGAGAAGATGGAGGTATTGCAGCATATAAATCTTGTTACATGTAATCTTTACTCCTTTTTTAGAGATATGTATTATGATAACTGCATGAAAAAATATAAATGCTTTCATTTGACAATTATGGTTTACATTTCCAAGAAGAACAAGGCTGAGTTAGACACTCAGTCAAACCTGTATTAAGCAGTCACCCACTGGGAATGGTAGGGTTATGGCTTATTACAGGTTCTTCAGATAAGGGGTATTATAAAAAACAGTACACAAAGCCTCTTGATGCCATAATTGACCACTTAGTATGCAGAATCTTTCTAAAAAATACTATTTACTCTGATTTTGGAAGAGAATCAAGGATTAAACATTACTTTAAAGATTATTCTTAGTTTTATAAGAGAGGTTTGGCTTTAGGTGCTGCTCAATATAGGTGGAAAACAATACAAACAGGCTTTTGCAACTTAGTAAAGGGTGACTGCCACCGCTTAATTGAGGTGACCACTTAAAAGAGGTGAAAATTACAGTGATTAAGGGCAAACAAATTTGGGACTTTGGCAACTGGTGGCTAAATATAGGGTAACCACTTAATATGGTGCCACTTAGTATAGGTTCAACTGTACAGAAACAATATCATATATACTCAGCAAGCCTTTTAATTTCTGTTGTATACCTGGAAATAGTAGAGGACAGGAATCATAACAGAGAAAAAACAGGCAGAGAAAATTTCCTTCGCGCTTATCCGTTCTAAATTGCACAAGAAATAATTTTGTTACTTAATTGTTAATAGGAGTTAACTATACACAATCAATCAGTTTACAGCAGATTTATTTTGCTTTTGGTACTCAATTAGTTTATTTAACATTCTCAGCCAGTAATTGCATTGCTCACCAGCAAGTTTTCTGTAGTGTAGTGGTAAAGTAACAGAGCACAAAGGTTGAATCCCTCATTGGAGATCCAATGAGTAATATCTTTCCGTACTTGGTGTAAACCTTTCACAAAACAACTCTGGAATGTGTCATTCTGAACAGTGAGAAATTTATGAATTGACTTTGGTTTCTGAGATGTCGATGTTATGATTGACAGCAGTGCAAAAGTTAAATTAACATTATGTGTGATGCAACTTCAACCCAATGCATGTAGGTTACATGTTGTGGAAAGGTACAGGAGACCTAAGTTGTGTTGTTCAAAAAAATTGAACATACTGTTAAAGCTGCTTGTTTATCAGCCTCCACTGTTGTCAGCATGTTACTTTGCTTTGAAAAATTTGCATAGGTGATTCCTCAGTAGGATTTAAATTCAGTTTCTATGACAATTATTATCTTCTTGCATGCAGTGGTGTTTGAAAATTAACAGTGAGAATTAAAACCAGTAGTTATCAATTTATTTTTTATTATCATTATTATGATATCTTTTCAGGATTCTACTTTTGAAGAAGTTTGCTCACGAGCAGACACCATAACATATGTTTCATATGGTAAGTGCACCATAGAATATTAAAGAATAAAGGTGCCTCGGAACCTAAACTACAGACTTTGTAGGAAACTTGATGTGCTGATTACCATTTGATTTAACAAACATTGAGGGATTTCCAAACTTGTTTTGAAGTGAGAGCCAAATAAAGTTGAAGTTAGGGCCGGTGTTCCAAGAGGCTATAGTATTGCTATGGTAATATCTGGTATGGGGAAAAAAAGGCATTTTATTGTCTACTGATGCTTGCTGGGAATTTATATCTTACATGATACTATCACCAAAGCAATTAAACTATGTAAAAGTGTAGGACTTGATGTATGGTTGCAAAAAAGGAGTGACTGAGGGTAATTGTTCTAAGCCCCCTAAATTTCATGTAGCTCTGTTTCTTTGGTAGTGACTCATTTAGCCAGGATGGATATATTGTTTCATTTGTGACCCAGAATTAAACCAATGATTTCGCTGATGACTAGAACAGAATAGAAATTCGTACTTGATACAGTAAAATTTATTAATCAAACACATACCGTTTTAACTGAGTCATTTTTATTAATCCCTACCAGGGACACAAATTTGTCAAAGTACATATTGACCAATTTTCTATACTTAATGTGTTTTTTTTAAATTTATATTTCTTTCTGTTCACAGCTGAAATGAGCCATTTTCATGATCAAAAAGTTAAAGACTTTAAAAGTATGATGCAGCACTTTCTACAAGAACAAATCAGCCATCATCAAAGGGTAAAGGGTTTAACTTAAATTGGTTGTTTGAAAGTAAACAGTCATGCAAAAATCACTACAGCCTTTGTAGCATTTTTTTTCAATAACTATTCATGGAAGTGGAGGTGAATATTTTTTAACATTCACCATTTTCTCCAACACTGAGGTGAATAATTGTTTCAGAATACACCTCACAGAAACCAAAAAAATAGTTTAATTATTCCCATCAACATTCCAGAAAATGGTCAGATATTAAATTGTTGACACCTTATTTTGTCTCTTTTGCTGCTCAGAGGTGACTAGTACTTACTTATCACTTCCAAACCAGCCAATCAGTTTCCACAAAAAGCACCATATTCACCTGTGCTCTATATTTCTGATTACTTTTATTACTCTTTAATGATACATATATATTACCAATATTTTTACAATGTTAATTCAAATTTCTGCTTTCAATTAATGTAAACCCTTTTCAGTTATTTAACTCTAAAACCCATGGAGAGGCTTGTTATGTTTTACAGAGGTTTATTTGCCTTCAAAGTAGTCCCATCTTTCAAAATTAGCCTTCACTAACAGAATAATTTTGTAACTCAATGACACCTGCAGCTTTAGGTCAATTTAGAGTTCCCATTTTCTGAGAATTTTCTGCCAATCCTTTCTCTGTTGTAATTCCTTTCCTCTGCTGTTTCTAGGTAATACAGAAGTTAGAAGAATCCTTGAAGATGTATGATAACGTTCAAATATAACTCATCATGATCCTTTTCAGATGTTGATTCTCCTGTGAAATACATGCATCTCTTATTTTTTACATACAATGAAACATGCAAGTAGTAATGGTTGTAGGACTGAGTGGAGTCCAGTTCCATCTGTAGTCATACAAGTGTGATTAGCAAGTGGGAGTCCAATTTGTTAATCACAAGTATGATTACAGACAGAATTGGACAACACAAAGTCCTGTTACCCATAAATCAAAACTATGACAAAATTAAAGAAAGAAACAACACATTCGTTCTACATTTTTATAACAAAAAAAAACCAGTTAACTCGCCAAAATGTAAAGCAATAGTATGCGCACATAATGTGTTCTGTCCACTTACTCAGGCATAAAGTGTTAATTATCCCTGGTAATAAGCAATCACCTTCAAGAATTTTGTTATAGTTTTGATTATCAGCTTAGTTTGTCATCTGTGCAAGTAAATGTAAAGAGAGGAAATAACTATTATGATAAGAAAGCACTTTTTGTTACAGTGAGTATCTTGTTAACCCTTTTACTCCCAAGATCTCATTGGCAACTCTCCTTACTGTCTGCCATACAGTTCTTGTGCTGTTAGTTTGGAGAATTTGGTTTTGGATCCATTCATAATCCCCTAATTGATATTTTTCTTTATTCTCATCACTTGTCTGCTTGATATTGTACTGATATTGTGGGGAGAAATTCTGTCTTGGTCACTCATGGGAGTGAAAGGGTTAAGAGAGGTTCTTTGAAGCAGTTACGAGGGTTGCAGTCACATTATAGAAAATTGTATTTTTGATTCTATAATCTGATGGAAATTACAGTCTGTAGTACCACTTCTATACTTATGCAAAAATAACATTTTGATATTAAAATAGAATCCTTTAATGAAGCAAAAAATTATTTTATGAAGAACAAGCAGTCTTTCTATGTAAATTGTATTTTAATATATGATTATAAGATCTTGAAAATAGTAGAAATTGATAGAGCTGTAGAACTTGTTATTACTCAGAGCATTAACTTTTGTGACACTTGACCCTTTAACTCCTAGATAAAATTTTTGATTCTCCTTACAGTCAACCATATAATTCTTATAGTGTTGGTTCAGAGAATTTAGTATTGGGTCCACTAATTCTCCCCAAACTGATATTTTTCTTAATTCTCATCACTTATCTGGTTGATATTGTATTGATATTGTAAGGAGAAATTATGTCTTGGTCACTCATAGGAGTTAAAGAGTTAAGGAGAGAGAAAGAGAGAGAGAACTAGGAAAATGACATACAAGCAAACCCACATGATTTTTGAACACCTGAAATATTTCAGAACTGTTTTTGTGTTGAGGAAGAAGCCAATTGGATGTGTGATTATGAACTGTAATGACCAGTTGTTATGTGATTGTGATAAACAGTCCCAAAATATGTCAAGTGTTCACCATGTCTTTAGCTGGATTGTAACCTTGCATGCTGGCTGTGAAAGTGTTCTTCTTGCTCAGTACTTTTAAAAAAAAAGAATAGCCAAGAATGATAAAAAATTGATTTATTGTAATTGTACTGTACTAGGATATAATAAGCACTCCCAAGATCCAATTAGAATTTCTCGTTATAGACCATCATAAATTTCCTTTTAGATTGGATTAACAGAATTTGATCTTAGATCAAGATAAAACCCTCTAGCTGATAGGCTCATCTTTTCTCAAAGCCTGTTTATAAGAGAACTTAAGGGAATTGGGAGAAGTTACATTTCAATCACTTCTGGGGATTAAAGGCTTAATTAACTGGCTGTTGGTCAAGAAACAAGCTGATACATGTAGCAAAGACAGAACTCAAGATAGAGACAGAATTTAAGCTTAATTATGTGGAGAATTGTTAGAAATTCTAAGAAATTATGACGCAAAATGGATAGTTAGAGGGTTAAAACGAAAAAAACTTGTGAGGGTGAATCGCATGGATATTTGCTCAGACAAACAACAAATTCTTAGAAACATCTGAGACAAATGTGTGGCTTTGAAATTATAACAAGGGTGGTTGGTCAGTACATCTTGAATGTAATCATGGTACTGGTACCTGGGATTGTAAATATTTAGGGCATAGTTAGAATTTTTCAATGGTGAGCACTAATTTTTCTTAGTAAAGATCTTTTCCTCTATTGTTAATATGCAGTAATTTTCTGACACAATTATGATTTGTGCTCCCTCAGCTGTATTTGTAAATTAACAGAAAATTGGTACAGAACAAAGGAGAAAAAAAAATAAATTCAAATTTCACTATCTTTGTATTCTTGGTTTTGTTTATTTGTTTGGTATTATTATAGTTTTGTTTTAGTTTTCCTCCTGACAGGAAAACAGTGCTGGTAAAGCAAATCACAGGCAATTTCTAAATTAATCATAAATCACAATTTCCCCAAATGTGATTGGTGCATTAGCTGCTTTATTTTCACCAATTATTTTGTAGAGTTGTGATCAGACAGTGTGATTGGACAGTTGGCTGTACTCAGACCTGTATTTGGAAAGTTAAAGCAGCCAATCATACAAAGTCATCTTAGCTAAATCCACTGATCACAGAATTGATAACAATTACCATAACAATAAGCACTTTCCTATTAAAACAGGGGAGTTTCCAAAATGGAGGAGTTTTTTAACTTTAAATAATGTCTTTACTGGAGACATTTCCCCTGAATGTATTTGTTTTTTTTTTAAATTGTAATGGTCATGACTAATTGGTAACAGGACTTCATGTAATCTTACTCCTTGCTTCACAAAACTGACTCCACTGTGCTGTTCTCCGAATCTGTAATCAATTGAAGGATTACAGATAGAATTGGACTTCACTCAGCTCCTAGAACCATTCCCAAATCCAACTGGTTCTTAAACCCACAAATGTGTGGTCTAACAGTCTCAATTTGCAAACTGAATTCTGCAATTGTGCACTGAACTTCTTCTGCATACAGAATCACTTGTCATAAAACCACAGAGAGGGTGTGGAGGGGAAGGAAATGAATTGAAGGAGTGGATAATTAAAGTAGAAAAAGATACCTGTAGGTCAGACCTCTTTGATTTCTCAATAAAATACTTTGACATATATTCTCATTAATTTTTGAAACCTGTGTATTGTTTTTTTGATGATTAACATTTTAAACTATTAAATAGACCTTTCTAGTACAATATTTGGTTATAAATACAGCTCAGTTAATATTTTTGGCTGAGTTACTACATACAGGTGCAGTTATCCAGCTGTTTTGAGTAAGGTTGTCCAAAAAAAAAAAGGACAAAAGAATCTCAATTTCACCTCCTGTATATATTCTTTAAATATTTTTAACAGTACAACTGTTCTTTGCAGTGTAATTTGAAAAAATATCCCTAACATCACCAGAATAAATGTGATATTATAATTCATCAAATAATTTTGCTTGTGTGCACTTGGTTCAGCTACTGTTACAAAAGAGGAAGTAACATGTTTGTTTGTTCATAAAGTCATAGGTAACAGCAATCACTAAAAAGAAAACATCCCATGCAGCAAACAGGAAGCTGTTCCTTGAGATTTCCCCATGCACTGCACAAATATTTGAAGGACAATAAACACAATAGCCTCCAGTTGGTACAAAAATCTACTCATACATTTGCCCTTCAACATCATCATTTGTTCTACAAAGTTCAAAGTTTTCCTTAAACTATCCTCGTCTCAGAACAGAAATGTCTGTGGACAAATATCTGTGCATATTTCTGCACAAAAGGCAAGCTAATTTTTATTTAATTATTGTGAATTTTTATCCACATTAAATGTATCTTCACTATTTATGTCATGGGCATCAGTCAACTCTGGATGCTTCTCATGACCCACTGGATAAATAGTTGTTACCGACAGATACTCATCAATGGTTCTTTCTGTACACCTGGCCACAAATCTTATAAAAGGTCTAACATCACCATGATTGGCCATATCTAAGTATTCATAATATTTGTATCTGTCTTGAAATCTAATAATAACTGGGGGGAACCCTGCTCGCATCAAAATGGAATTCATTAACAGTCTGCTAGTTCTTCCATTGCCATCTGTAAATGGATGAATGTAGACAAGTTTGTAATGCGCAAGAGCTGCAAATTCTATGGGATGAAGCATTTCAGGTTCTCTGGACATAAGCCATTCATTAAATTCATTCACATGTCTTTCAATCTCCATTGGGCTGGGGGGAACATGATTCCCTACAAATACCTGTGTGGTTCTGAATCTACCAGCTTCCAAAGGGTGAGCATGTCCCAAAACGCGGCGGTGTATTTCAACAACGTCATCTAATGTAATTTTTTCTTGTTTTTGGAGTAGGGACCCATTGACAAATTTCATTGCTTCGTCAAGCCCTAAGACTTCATTGTGCTCTAATATACTCTTTCCAGGCACTGCCATTCTTGTTTCCACAATTGCTCTTGTCATTGATAATGTCATTGTGTTACCTTCAATGGCATTTGAGTGATATATATGTTTGTAGTAAGCCTCAGTAACAGCTCTTTTCATAGCTAGGCTTCCTTTTGGAACACGGAAGAGTTCATCTCTTTTCTTATCAATCTTATCAAGCATTTCCTGATCAAGCTGTCGTACCTTGGGTAATGTCCTTCCCCTGTTTGCCATTGCCCTGGAGTTTTCAGGACTAACAGCTAGAGCTCTTGTATAAAGATGCTCAGCATGAATAACATCATCTTCTTCAAGAAATTCCCCATAATGTAAAAGAATCTCAGGGTGATGAGGTGATAATGCCTCAGCTTGTTTGAAAAGTTTCAAGGCTTTGTCTCTTTTTCTTTCACCATTCATTTCTAAAGCAAGTTTAAGAGCATGAAGAGCCTCCCCTTGCAAAGGAGCTGTAGAAGAAAACAGTTTTAGATTTACAGCTTACTAGTAGCATACAACAAGCAGTGAAACCTTTTCAGGGTGGAGCCAGGAATTTATGATTGGAGGGGTGTGCAAACTTTGATTAAAAAACACAGATATTTATATCTCCCTCAGGCCCCAACTAAGATAATCAACATATGTATTTTAAGACAAATAATTTTCAAATACCTTCAGATTAGGTAGTATCACAGGAACCTCCCATTGCAAGGATTTGGCTTCTGACCAGGAGGTGGTACAAATTCCCATCCCCTGACCCTACCACTTTCCACGTTACACCCAGTCACGCAAGAAATCATGCTGAATACAATTTAGCTCTATGTAATGTAACCCTATTACAATTGGGAGTTTTGATTTTGATTTTTTCTCAAAGTTTGAACATAGTTCTTAGTTGCAGGAGTGATCAGCAAGTTACTCCTCCCTAAAATACCAATACAATGTCTAGTAAACAGGAGATGACAATTGACTTACTTATCAGCAAAAGAGTGTTGATATGAGAGCTTGGTAAGATACAAAATTCTCAACACTTATCAACAAGAATATACACACTTGCCAGAAGAGGGGATTGATCAATCAGATTCTCAGATATTTTTTCCTTAGTAAAATATAAATTTCTGTCTTTCTCAACTAAGAATCTGGTGGCATGACCAGGACTAATTGAGATTAACTGTCATGGCAAAGTGTGGTGTTTCAGTGTGCAGTTGACCTCATATTTGGTTAATCGGCTTTCAAACAAGACACTCAAATACCCAGTTGTACGTAACATTGGAAAACTGATGCCTCTTGATACTGAGACCACAGTGTTAACTATGTTACCATCTGTTTATCATACACTTCCCTTGATGAAGTAAAACACTCTTGATTTCGCGTACTATTTAACCTCTCCCACAAATCTTGATCTCATGATTGAAACCGTTAATAAATGACTTGCATCACTCTTGGTGTAAAGGAAGTGGATCTACGACCATCAAATTCATTACGCTTCGGAAAAGGCTTGTAGTGATTTATTTACATCACTGAATCATGGATAACGTCAGGGAAAAACCGAGGAATAACGTAAAATAAGTTACAGGAGTTTACCTCTAAGCCCTAAAAGATATATCTTCTTCGTGCTACTATATAGACCTAATAAGTCAGAGGAAAATCTCGATCCAAGATAATAGATCAACCGTTACAAACAGGAAGTTGATCTCAGATTCGAGCGAAAACATATGTCAAATTCGGATCACACTCAGCAGTGATGCGTATAATTTCTTGCAGGAGTGCCTACATCTACACCTTCCTACGGACTACAAGCAATAAATTAAATTCAATAACACACCATAAAGATTAGAGATAAACTCACTTTTCTCCACTAAAGCGGTTTGTGGTGCTAAGACAAGATTGAAACCAGGTGCGTATGATTCGAGTGATGGACGCCAAAACCACGGCCTCCATATTGAGGGAATGTAAGTCGCGATCAGCGCCACAGCAACTCCCGTAAGGCTTGCAAGAATCAAATGAAACACAGGAGGCATATTTCTCAATTTCGAGGATGTAAACAATGATAATCGCAATCTGTTGCAGAGTTCACAAAGTGCATCACTCCGTCCGCCATATTTGTTTTTGCTTTCCGAAGGATTACCAGTCGCTTATTGTACGTGCTCGCATTTGATTGGTCGAGAGGGAGTACAAGGGCGCGCGAAAAATGTGATTTTATAACCGCAGGAAACAAATTACTATTCTCGAATTCAAATAGCCTGCAATATTGGCGTTAAGTTATGAACAACATAGAGAACTGAAGAGAACACTTAATCACTAAACATGATATTAAACTGATAAACTGAACCGAACAACTGATCGTTTCTGTAGGAAGATGAGATTTTTCGCAATTTAAATGAACTGTGAACCGTATTTTCCCGACATTTCCGTCTCGGAGACTAAGCCCGCTTTTTTCTTTCATCATTTCACTTGACAAAAGACGAAGAAAAAAAGCCTTGAATGATAATGATTTAGCCCCAAAATTAAACTGATGCAAGGAAGACAAATCATTCAGTTCATTTTTTATTCTCTGTCTAATCAGATCCTCTCCCTGCCGTGTGGATCATTTCCATGACGTTCATTGTGTGAAATTTAAGAGTGAGGGGGAGAGGGTGAGGAGATGTGAAGAGTGGGGAGGAGTGTTGACGTGCAGTGCCCCCCAAGAGTAGACAGTACTTTCAAACTGAACCTCTAATCTAGGATCCGCCGTGTGATGGGAAAAAACCTATATTTTCAAAATGAAAGTCACATAACTTCGTTTGTCCGTCAGAGGGGGGTCAATATGTTTACATTTATTGAGGGTTAATTGAAATTCCCATTAATTCATGCACCTGGAAAAATTCCCAACAATCATCTCTAAGTTTGGGTTTCCCCCTGATGTAAACTACACGATGTTGACAACAATCTTGTAACTCTTAAACAATTCCAATGACCAGCCTCTCATAATCAAGCTGCAAGAAGCAGTTTAAAAGCCGTTAATGACCAATGCATTCAATACTCTCTATAAGGGAAACTATAGAGGGAGGTGCTAGGGTGATTTTAACCCTTCCCCCCCTGTCACTTTTTTAGACAAAAAATAAAGTCCTACTAACCATGACCCCACTCCCCTCTCTCATTGGCAGAAGTTTATGCATTCATCTATAGACCCCCCCTCCCCTCCCCTCCCCCTAATGTTGCAACATTGAGGTGTCTCTGTCACTACTGCAAAGACTGTAGATTTTAATTTAATTCATTTCTATTGCAAGGTCAGTTTTTCTAACCCCATCCTGAGAATATAAACTTGATAAAAGTTAAAAAGTTGTCAATAAAGGTAATAAAAGTCCTTGAATCAGTGGTACTAACTGAGCAACTGCATACCTACCCCTTAAATCATAAACAGTCAACTGATAACAAGTTGAGGTTAATGTTGGGCTAGGGAAGAAGTAGGTGTACAGATACTGACATTGATCCAAGTTTTATACACTACTAAAACAATCACACTAGTTTGTTTCTCACATTCATATTCATTTTTCTAATTTAATTAGCAGATTGAAATACCTACTGTCATAATTTATCACAAATACATTATATAAGTACCAATTTCTTTTCATTAAATACACACTAAAAATCTTGATAATCTTATCATTTCGTCTCTGACCAAAGTTTGAACTTCATGTTCAAATCAAACAATCTACACTTCTTACATCTAATTTTTAGCACAAGTTCGAAAAATTTCTACAGCAACTATTAAAGAATAATTTGTACAACTTAATGAAAATATCAATTATTGAACCAGGCAAACTGGGTGATACACAAGAAATCTGTCCTCGGCAATACAAGTGATAGTTTTAGCTGTAGTGTGATGGCAACTCTAGATGGGCTACAAACCTGAGAAAACTTCTGAGAAAATTTCTCTTCTACCCAGAGGAACATTTTCCACCCCACCCTCCACAATTTTGTTAAACTGTGTGTTGCCATGGTAGCTTCTAACCATATATCAGACTCTAACAAAAAGAAAAATATGTCAATGTCCTTGCTAAAAGAAATGTAACACAAAATGTTCAAAGGGTTTCACCTCTCAAATTTGAGATTTAACTCACACAAGAAACACAGTTACATATTACATTCACACATACATCCACTAATTTCAGTCAAGCTGATGCTTACGGGGTGTAATTTCCTTTGAAAATATCAACTGCATATCTAATTAAAGTTCAAAATTAACCACTATCTGTATGATAGAAGATAAAAACTGTTACACCCTTTAAAATTCCAGGATGCAATGGCACACTACCCCAACAGATGACTCTTAACATTGCTCTGTTAGTTGCCCTGGGAATTAGTACTCTGAGTGAAGATCCTAAAAATGTCTTCTGTAAAGGAGAAGTGGTACAGGAGAGGAACCAATTTTTTTCCCGCAGCTTCCAATTATTAAAAGGATGCCAGGAGTTGGAAAAAAAGGAGGGAGACCCCGAAACCTCACAGGTAAGTGGACATGGTGCCAAGCAAGATTCAAATGTCTACTTTAAGTTACTCTTTAGAATCTCAAAAAACAACACATTGATTTAAATTTACTTTAGCATATCAGACACTAATCACTCCTGAAAGTTGAAGGATTAATGAATTTTCAACCTGCCCTGTAAACAATTAGTGATTACTTCTGGCTGTTCTACTTTTCAGTATGAAACTTGCACTGGAATTGCAAAACTTCATAAAATCACCTTTTCAATAGTTATTTCCACCCAAACCTTAAATACCCTTTTGAAACCTGAAATAAAAGACAATTTTCAGTTCAGGTGCAGTAGTTTTAAGTGTTCTTTCCAGGTCAATTATCACAAGTAATTGCTTTATTTCACCATACCAAAAAGACAAGAAATTTCTCAATTTTTTTCAGTGTTTTGATGTTACCCAAAGAGAAAGATGTCAGCCTTTTTTTTCCCCATGTTGTAACCATGCACAAGATCCAAAGGGTTGATATTCTTTGAATAGGTCTCATGTTATAAGCAATGTGCTCAAATTTACTAGATGCTACAAGAATGGTTCTCTCTCTCTATATCTCTCTTGTGGTGTAATCTGTTTTTCCTTCTTGGCATTCCACAACCTTTACTTCTCATCTCCTGAAGCTCTGAACAGATCTTGGCCTGAAACAAATTGGTAGAAAATTGTTATGGGAAAGAGAAAGGTGCCACATTACAAAAAGCATTTGTTATATGACTAAACTTTCCAACCAATAGTCAGTGCAGTAAATGTTCATGATCATTCCCCAATTATTTGCTGCAAAGAAAAAAGAAAGGGAAGGGTGATTGAACTACAATACAAATATAATTGAGTAAGTTTATTGATATTAAAATATGGTTTCAGGCACTTTTGATTACCGGGGACTTTTGAGAAATGGGCCCCAGACTACTAAAGAAATATCTGAGACCCCCTTCCTGACATGACCTTCATGTGATAATGGACATCACAATGGAATTTCTAGAAATTGCATGTTCACAGAGATTTGAGTTGAGAAACAAAATGCTATTGTATGATGAAAAATTAAACAATATTGCCTTGATATCAAGTTCAGATATTGTGAATAAAATCATGCATACAATCTGATAAAAATGTGAATCCCAATTTCTGGAGAATGAAGCAACTAAAACCATTTTTCCTATTTCTGACTGCAGTGATAGGAGCATTGTAATGTTATAACCTCCCTCTTCCCATGCCCCTGATTATTTCAGAAAGTTGCCCTGTCAGTTTGCCAATAAAATGAAATTTAAGCATATTGCTAGAACACAACCCAACCATCCTGCTGTGACCATACCCCAGATTAGATCCAAGCATTTCCCTCTACCAGGGAAAAAATATGAAGTCTAAACAAGGACTAGAAACAGAAATACAAAATATTCAAATCTTATTAAGTTCAGAGACAAGGTTATCTTTGAACATATTTTATTGTAAAAGTTCAACTTTCCTTGTTCCCAAAAAGTCATGAGCCTCATCATTTTGTTTTCAAGTAGAATTTAATAAATGATTGCAGCCATAACAATGTGTTCTTTCAACTAACTTTATGGTTCAT
>NC_089314.1:12196802-12304302 GCF_036669915.1 Pocillopora verrucosa
ATTTTCTATAATTTGACTGCAACCCTCATAACTGCTTCAAAGAACCTCTCTTAACCCTTTCACTCCCATGAGTGACCAAGACAGAATTTCTCCCCACAATATCAGTACAATATCAAGCAGACAAGTGATGAGAATAAAGAAAAATATCAATTAGGGGATTATGAATGGATCCAAAACCAAATTCTCCAAACTAACAGCACAAGAACTGTATGGCAGACAGTAAGGAGAGTTGCCAATGAGATATTGGGAGTAAAAGGGTTAACAAGATACTCACTGTAACAAAAAGTGCTTTCTTATCATAATAATTATTTCCTCTCTTTACATTTACTTGCACAGATGACAAACTAAGCTGATAATCAAAACTATAACAAAATTCTTGAAGGTGATTGCTTATTACCAGGGATAATTAACACTTTATGCCTGAGTAAGTGGACAGAACACATTATGTGCGCATACTATTGCTTTACATTTTGGCGAGTTAACTGGTTTTTTTTTTGTTATAAAAATGTAGAACGAATGTCTTGTTTCTTTCTTTAATTTTGTCATAGTTTTGATTTATTGGTAACAGGACTTTGTGTTGTCCAATTCTGTCTGTAATCATACTTGTGATTAACAAATTGGACTCCCACTTGCTAATCACTTGTATGACTATAGATGGAACTGGACTCCACTCAGTCCTACAACCATTACTACTTGCATGTTTCATTGTATGTAAAAAATAAGAGATGCATGTATTTCACAGGAGAATCAACGTCTGAAAAGGATCATGATGAGTTATATTTGAACGTTATCATACATCTTCAAGGATTCTTCTAACTTCTGTATTACCTACAAACAGCAGATGAAAGGAATTACAACAGAGAAAGGATTGGCAGAAAATTCTCAGAAAATGGGAACACTAAATTGACCTAAAGCTGCACTCAGACTTCTATTGCATTTACTTTTTGCATGTTATCAAACTGTTAAATAAAATAATGCAGGTGTCATTGAGTTACAAAATTATTCTGTTAGTGAAGGCTAATTTTGAAAGATGGGACTACTTTGAAGGCAAATAAACCTCTGTAAAACATAACAAGCTTCTCCATGGGTTTTAAAGTTAAATAACTGAAAAGGGTTTAAATTAATTGAAAGCAGAAATTTGAATTAACATTGTAAAAATATTGGTGATATATATGTATCATTAAAGAGTAATAAAAGTAATCAGAAATATAGAGCACAGGTGAATATGGTGCTTTTTGTGGAAACTGATTGGCTGGTTTGGAAGTGATAAGCAAGTACTAGTCACCTCTGAGCAGCAAAAGAGACAAAATAAGGTGTCAACAATTTAATATCTGACCATTTTCTGGAATGTTGATGGGAATAATTAAACTATTTTTTTGGTTTCTGTGAGGTGTATTCTGAAACAATTATTCACCTCAGTGTTGGAGAAAATGGTGAATGTTAAAAAATATTCACCTCCACTTCCATGAATAGTTATTGAAAAAAAATGCTACAAAGGCTGTAGTGATTTTTGCATGACTGTTTACTTTCAAACAACCAATTTAAGTTAAACCCTTTACCCTTTGATGATGGCTGATTTGTTCTTGTAGAAAGTGCTGCATCATACTTTTAAAGTCTTTAACTTTTTGATCATGAAAATGGCTCATTTCAGCTGTGAACAGAAAGAAATATAAATTTTAAAAAAACACATTAAGTATAGAAAATCGGTCAATATGTACTTTGACAAATTTGTGTCCCTGGTAGGGATTAATAAAAATGACTCAGTTAAAACGGTATGTGTTTGATTAATAAATTTTACTGTATCAAGTACGAATTTCTATTCTGTTCTAGTCATCAGCAAAATCATTGGTTTAATTCTGGGTCACAAATGAAACAATATATCCATCCTGGCTAAACGAGTCACTACAAAGAAACAGAGCTACATGAAATTTAGGGGGCTTAGAACAATTACCGTCAGTCACTCCTTTTTTTGCAACCATACATCAAGTCCTACACTTTTACATAGTTTAATTGCTTTGGTGATAGTATCATGTAAGATATAAATTCCCACCAAGCATCAGTAGACAATAAAATGCCTTTTTTTCCCCATACCAGATATTACCATAGCAATACTATAGCCTCTTGGAACACCGGCCCTAACTTCAACTTTATTTGGCTCTCACTTCAAAACAAGTTTGGAAATCCCTCAATGTTTGTTAAATCAAATGGTAATCAGCACATCAAGTTTCCTACAAAGTCTGTAGTTTAGGTTCCGAGGCACCTTTATTCTTTAATATTCTATGGTGCACTTACCATATGAAACATATGTTATGGTGTCTGCTCGTGAGCAAACTTCTTCAAAAGTAGAATCCTGAAAAGATATCATAATAATGATAATAAAAAATAAATTGATAACTACTGGTTTTAATTCTCACTGTTAATTTTCAAACACCACTGCATGCAGGAAGATAATAATTGTCATAGAAACTGAATTTAAATCCTACTGAGGAATCACCTATGCAAATTTTTCAAAGCAAAGTAACATGCTGACAACAGTGGAGGCTGATAAACAAGCAGCTTTAACAGTATGTTCAATTTTTATGAACAACACAACTTAGGTCTCCTGTACCTTTCCACAACATGTAACCTACATGCATTGGGTTGAAGTTGCATCACACATAATGTTAATTTAACTTTTGCACTGCTGTCAATCATAACATCGACATCTCAGAAACCAAAGTCAATACATAAATTTCTCACTGTTCAGAATGACACATTCCAGAGTTGTTTTGTGAAAGGTTTACACCAAGTACGGAAAGATATTACTCATTGGATCTCCAATGAGGGATTCAACCTTTGTGCTCTGTTACTTTACCACTACACTACAGAAAACTTGCTGGTGAGCAATGCAATTACTGGCTGAGAGTGCACAATGTTAAATAAACTAATTGAGTACCAAAAGCAAAATAAATCTGCTGTAAACTGATTGATTGTGTATAGTTAACTCCTATTAACAATTAAGTAACAAAATTATTTCTTGTGCAATTTAGAACGGATAAGCGCGAAGGAAATTTTCTCTGCCTGCTTTTTCTCTGTTATGATTCCTGTCCTCTACTATTTCCAGGTATACAACAGAAATTAAAAGGCTTGCTGAGTATATATGATATTGTTTCTGTACAGTTGAACCTATACTAAGTGGCACCATATTAAGTGGTTACCCTATATTTAGCCACCAGTTGCCAAAGTCCCAAATTTGTTTGCCCTTAATCACTGTAATTTTCACCTCTTTTAAGTGGTCACCTCAATTAAGCGGTGGCAGTCACCCTTTACTAAGTTGCAAAAGCCTGTTTGTATTGTTTTCCACCTATATTGAGCAGCACCTAAAGCC
Source organism: Pocillopora verrucosa (assembly GCF_036669915.1). Lineage (NCBI taxonomy): Eukaryota > Metazoa > Cnidaria > Anthozoa > Scleractinia > Pocilloporidae > Pocillopora > Pocillopora verrucosa. The sequence continues at coordinate 12,200,170 of NC_089314.1, forward strand.
AAACCTCTCTTATAAAACTAAGAATAATCTTTAAAGTAATGTTTAATCCTTGATTCTCTTCCAAAATCAGAGTAAATAGTATTTTTTAGAAAGATTCTGCATACTAAGTGGTCAATTATGGCATCAAGAGGCTTTGTGTACCGTTTTTTATAATACCCCTTATCTGAAGAACCTGTAATAAGCCATAACCCTACCATTCCCAGTGGGTGACTGCTTAATACAGGTTTGACTGAGTGTCTAACTCAGCCTTGTTCTTATTGGAAATGTAAACCTAAATTGTCAAATGAAAGCATTTATATTTTTTCATGCAGTTATCATAATACATATCTCTAAAAAAGGAGTAAAGATTACATGTAACAAGATTTATATGCTGCAATACCTCCATCTTCTCTTCATCCTTAAGTCTCTGACATTCTTTCACTTTGCCAATTGTACCCTTTTGAGGAATAACAGAGTAACTTTAGGACATTTTGTTTGTCCATAAAGACAGCAAATGCAGTTAAAAGATACTGGCAATCTTATGATGTTCACCTTGTGAACTTGTAGTACATCTGGGTAGGTGCTTAGCATTCCTGAATATTCCTTAAGTCCTTCTAACAAAGGTAAAAAGTCATTCTTGGGCTAAAAAAAAAACATTGCATATCATATTAACAAGAGAAAACACCATCCTGTGAATCAAACAGGGGTAGAAATGCTAATTCAAACTGACAAATTCCGCAACCTTTTTATCAAGCCTTTGCACTCCAAACCTCACACATGAAACAAAAAAAATAGCTCAAGTGGTAAAGAGGTTGTATGAGACCTTAAGAGACCAGGATATAAATATCTCCTGAGCTAAAAGATTGTTTTACCAGTTGGAAACTCTTGTTTGTCGGGTATCTAAAAGCATTTTAAAATCAGTTAGATTTGTGAAATTGGGCTCAAAAAATATCCTTCAAGTTTTTCAATTACCATTGTAAAATAGTTGCATAGAATTCTAAAACTTGTCTAAAGAAAACATGACTTTTTGTGGAAAATAGAATTTTGACATGGCATGTCTAACAGAGGAGTTGAGGGGTTATGAGATAAAGTATCAAGGTTGTGTGAAACTGTGCAATTGTCACCACAATTTAAACTATAGTTTTCTTGGGGTTGTAGGCCTAATTTTGTTGCAGTAAAATTTTAATTTTAATTAACTTGCAGCTACCAGGCTATTTTCCCACTTTCACCAAGTGCTCCTTCTTTGGAGCAGGCAGTAGAAAGTTTCTTTTAGAATCTGTTTTTATCTATTACAAGTGAAATGCTGCTAAATTACTTCTATGAGGTCTCTTACAAACCTGTTCTGCTATCATTTCTCCAATATCATCATAAATTTTTGCTGTATGCTCTACTGCTTGAGTTAATTGTTGAGAACCTAAACAAAACAACAAGAGAACCCAAAAAAGTTATTTTGAAAACAGAATTATGAAACCATAGAACATGTACTACATTTCAAAAAATACAGCTGAGTCATTGCCGTGGAACTTGGAAACACTTTGTTTCAATTCTGAAAGCGCAAATATGATATGTAATAAAAACTGCCATACACATGTACTTAATGCTACCTAATTTCTGTAGTTTGCTTTTTGAACTTTAGTTTTCTCATACACAAGTTTATTCCAAAAAGCGCAACAGCATTTAATATATATTTTTGATGTAATTGCATTCCTGAGCATCATGAACAGAAAGATTACACTGTAAGGGGAACAATAGTGTATAAACCCTCATGAATGGTTTATTTGAGAGACTGCTAACAGCAGCATGACTTACTTGGCGAATCTTCATCAATAGCAAAAGCTGTGCTAAGAGATCCAAAAGTGCTACCAATCTTCTTATATTCATTCCTGTATGCTGAAAAGGAAAAAGTTTAGCCCAAATGAAGCAGAGCATATACCCCTAAGACACCTACAAAACCATGTCTCAAGTTTCCCCTTGTACATTTACAATAAAACATACCACAGTGCACACCAACTGCAACTCTTAACAAGTGACAAAAAGTCAGTTCCAAATGAAACGAATTGTATTTTAAGCTGTGGATGATATAGAAGTAACGAGGCCATCTTGGCTGAAGAGAAGCCTGAAAAAGTTCAGGCTTTGACAGGGTTTTGTACTCATGCCTCCCAGATACTGGTAATGATCACTTCATTCATTTTAGTGTAAATTCCTTTTAGGGAAATGGAGAATTTGCTTAAATTTGCATTTCTCCCAACATGTGGCTTCACAGCTAATAGTTGCACCCAACTGGTATCTGGGAGTCATGGGTTTAAAATATGTTGAAGCAGGCATTTTAGCACCTTCTTTCTGCAATTGCTTTTTAGCAATTTCCATTTGCCTGCAAAAAAAATTCTCTAATTGAAAAGTAATCTTAGATGGCAAAGAAAATTGAGATGAAAATATATTTTCTTACATCCTTGGCACTTCTCACAGTGCACTTGACCTCTGTCCTGAATTGCCCTGACACTTTCATCCATACTTTTGATAAATCGTCCAAATTGTTCTATTCTATTTTCTCTGAAAAACAGAAGATTTGCAGGGTTAGTTGTTTGGTGTAAATTACTTACAATTCATGGTATAAATTTATTGAAGTCTTGCAAACATTTGTGTTGGATGAAATTTCATGACATCATGCAGCCTTTGTTATGTTCATAAAGATGTTGTCTTTCACAAGTAGACATGTAACAGATTTATTGTACAATAGGAGTAACAGGAGGCAAAAAATACAACAGCAACAAGCTCTAAATCTTACTTTGTGAAACAAGATTACAATGTGATTTGTATTCGCTACAATAAATAAAAAGTATTTTGGCAGTAAACCAACTGAAAATGGAAATTAAAATAGATATGAGTTCATTGGTACAATAAAAAATAGGTTTTGACCAATCAGAACATGACAAGTATCATCTCCTTTTTTACTTACACTGGCACAAGTTCTAATCTTTCTTGGGGTCGGTCTACTGTCATAAAAAAAGATGCACCAACAAGTTTATCACTCTCTGCTGCTCGTTTTCCTTGCTTCCATTCCTGCAAAGAGAAACCAATCACCTCCACATTATCAAATTGGTTTTGAAAATTGAAGAACATTTTAAACCCATCACCTCCTCAACTTTAAGACAAAAACACTTAACCTAAAGTAAGTTGGATTAGATACTTATACTTGCCTCAAGTCTAGTTTTGGGTTTTTCTTTAAACTTTTTCTAATAAGTGCCTCGCTCCTAATTCAATTCCCTTTGGTCTGACTGGTCCAATTTGTAATAAGTTACAATACTTTTTGGTTTTGTGAAACTGAATTGAAAAGCTCTGGATATATTTTATGTATATATGTGTAAGTATAAACTGCACCATGGCTATTTCTCATTTGTTATGAGGGAGGCGCTGAAGTCAAAAGATACTGCAATACATATTATACTGTACAGTTTAAAACTATTCACCAAGGTGAAGGTGGATGATGGTGGATATTAACTACCCCACAATGAGGAGAGGTAAAAATAACCATCACTAGCCACCAATACTGAGGTGAATATTTGCTTTAGTATATACTAAATAAGTGAGATACTATAGTTCAAAAATATGATTTTCAATCATTCATTCCTATGACAATTACAATATTTTCAGGTGCCATTCCTGCATGAGTTGCTCACTGGTGAATAGCAAAGAATATTTGGGATTTGAGTAGCCAATCAGAGCACACCTTTGATGCCATCTCCCAATTTAGTGTATACTAACAAGAAATACCCAATAAATTAGGAAAGCAGAGGATAATGCAGTCTGTAGAGGTACCACTTCACCTGGGAGAGAAAGTACCTTCTTACTACACCTCATCCCTCTTATTTCTCAGGGAGTTTGTTCTGTTTATGTGATTACCTTCTCATTCTCCCCACATGTAATAAAATGTTTGAACACCAAACTTTGAGATAGCACAGGATGAAGACATATTCTGTTCATCCACAGTTGAAGTTTATCTCTTCTTTTCTCCACAAACTCTTCACCAAATCTCCCTAAAAGCCAAAGAAAAAAAATATTTAATAGCATTTCTTTTAAACCCTTTAACTCCCAGAAGTGATTAATATGTACCTTCTCCCTAAAATATCCATACAAAATCCAGCAAACAGGTAATGAGAATACTCTATCTGATTAAGTAGAGGTTGTTATCTTGATCTAACACCAAATTCATGTTCACAAGGAAATATGAGGTAGCCAGATGGGGAGAATTAACAATCAGATGTTAGGAGTTACAGGGTTAAGCCTTTGTGTTCAGATGGAACAGCAAAACCTCTCTACAGCTGTAGCCATCAGCTTTTCCATCTCTCAGCTCAAAAGAGTGCAACACACAACAAGTTAGTAATTTGGTCCCTGATTTTAGAGGGGCCAACTCATAGCTTCAATATTATACCTCCAAGAATTTTTCCATCAAATTTTACAAACCTCTTTGATATGTATGTGGATTGTTTAATTTTTCCCTGCTGATGACAAAAATTGAGGGTGTGAAAAACTGGAACCATAATCCTTATAGTCCAACTTTGAGAAGACTTGATGCATCATCCCTTTGGTAAAGTAATCAGGAAGGCAGTGCATTCTCCTCAATTAAGAGCTGATGCAGTTTGGCTGGAAACTCAAACCCTTACTGTCCCACAAGACAATATCGCACTCTTAAAGCACACTAACTGGGCAACCAGTGATAAATAAAAGATTATTTGAGTAAAATAATAAGTGAGTGCTGTTCACTAACCTGTGATTTGTTTGTCTGGTAATGGTGGAATTGATATACATGTATACTTTTCAACCAAGCGGCCAAACAGCCAATCAAAATGTTTGTACCGTCTGCTGACAACAACTCCAGTATTCTAAAGAAAAAAAGTAATTTATTTCATTAAATCTATGTCCTAAGAGCATGCTATTTCACTATATCCATTTCAGGAAACAAAAAGGCACAAAACAGGGGATTTTGCTGTTTATTAATTATTTTTATCTATTATGCAAAATGACAAGAAAAAGAAGGAAGGTTATTGAGATCACATGTTAACAATTACATCAAAGATGACCATGATTAAGAGTTATTTATATAATTTACAGTTCTGTAGCAGTTCAGTAATGTTAGGAATTTCAAGGGGTGTGGCAAGGAAGCCAAATAGAAGCTGGTAGTTTGTCTAGATTGGCTTGTCTGGTGTTTCAATAAATGATGACAAGAAAATGCTATGTCAAAGGTTGGGCAAGTTTTATTCCATGCCCTCTATAAAATATCCTTTCAGTAAATTTCTAAAGCTGGAATAACTAGATATCAGGGTGAGATTATGGGGATGGAACTACACTGTAGGAAAGGACTAAAAAGGGATGGAAAGTGAAGCAACAAAATAGCTGCACTGAACAAACCAATCTTTGATTAAATGCAGTTTATGTTTTGAAAGCTTGACTTTCATAACTTCAGGTTATCAGAAAATTGAATAATCATGGCATAGTAAATCCCTTATTTGGTGGTATCACAGAAAATAAGAGCTAGTGGACAATTGCTCCTTGCTTACAAGTATTTTTCCTCACTGCATTCACAAATGATAAAATGTACTGTGTACTTGTTGTACAGTGAACCACTGAATGCTGCATATCTTTAATTAATATACAATGCTAAACTACTTTTGGTGAACACATACTCACACTGGGTATTATGTTGTACGCAATAAAACTCTTCATCCCTTTAAATTTACTTTTTTTCTCAGGGGAATTTATCACACATGTGAATGGGTCTGGATGGCTGCACCAAGTAATCCGCTTTCTGTCTTCCTGAAAATCACAAACAGAAAAACAGAGTTGACTAATGGGCACTTCTAATATAGCACCTAAAATTCAAACATTTACAAAAAATGAGATAGACACTCTACCATGATCGATACTTTCTCATTCTGTGGAACTTTTACATCTGTTTGTTGTGTACCAATGACAAAAGCTTCTCCACCAGATTTCACAAAGTACGAGAACCTTTAAAACAAAAGCAGTTCAATGGTAGCAAGTCATCTTACAGTAAATTCTATTCAACAGCTAAACTATGTTGCTGTGCGTCTGTATGGTAATAGATCACAGATGACATCAAAGTGTGGTATAACCAAAAAGTGTCACACAAGGCTCAGCCAAGAGTGTTATTGAATGCTCTCACCACATTTTGACATATTCTGAGATCTTTTCCTGAACAGTCTCACAGCATCTATTCAAATTCATCATGGAGCTCATCGATGAGCTCCATCTACATCTATATTGTCTATGGTGTCAACAATTCTTTCCCATGTACAAGGCTGTTCAGTTGTTTTCCCTTCAAGTTACAGAGCAGATCAATCTGAACAGAATTGTCCAAGATATTTCTATTTTAACAAGGGAAAAATATGATCTTGCTCGTCCAAAAAAGTGAGCTATTAACCATTTTTTTCTGGAATTTGGACACAAAAAAAAATTTTATTTTCCACATTTGCTGCCCAAACACATGTAGATTACGAGCATGTTATTTTGTCAAGCAAAGAATAGCCATTGATTTTAAAGCAAATCCTACTTCTCACCTTGTCATTGTTATCAGGTTTTTTCCGACAAATAAACTAATCATGATCCAGACAGGTAAAGTAAACAAGTGAGTTTAAAAGAAGTTTTTTTCCCCTAATTGTATTTGCCTACATAAGATATTAATTTTTTCTTTGATTGGATTTGGGAAAACTTTGTATTGGGTAGTGAGAAATTTAATAAAAAAAGCTCCTTATTCCATTATACAAAGGCTTTCCGTTACCTATTCATGCTCTTTCGAACTGTCCCTGTTCTAACCATTCCTGAATTGGTTCCTCTCCTTGGTAATGATGAGATTGTTGACTCCTGGTCTCCCCCACTGTAGTTGCTGACAGTTTCATCATCATCCCAATCATCATCCCATCCATCTGCTCCATCCACTGAGCCCTGATTATGCAGAGGTGCCGAAGGTAAAGGACGGAGGTTGTCAGACTGTGGTGCTGGATACTCTGCTAGCTGTGAAGCATAAGTATCAAGAGTTCCTTAGCCCTTCAACTCCCAAGATCTCTATAGCAATTCTACTTAACGTCTGTTATATATTTCTCCAATGGGCTGTGTGAATTAAGTGTCAAATCAAATTACAGTTCCCTAACATTGCAAATAAGAATAATTATTGTTCTTGTGATGATAGAGATGCATGCTTTGATTCGTCTAGGATTCCATCATGTCTCACTGTTATCACCTTGCAAGTTGTAATAATAGCAAGAGTGCTACATTTTGAAACGGTTAGCTTGCATTTTGTAAATGTTAGGCAAGGAGTGATAAACACTATAGCACAAAATACAATTTTGAGAAATGCAAAAAATTCTACTAAGTTTGGTGTAACTCTTCAAAAGAAAAAAATGAACTTTTTGCCAATTGAATTACGTAAACCTGATAAATTCTAGTTAAAACTGGTAGCTTATCTTGATACGAGTAATCAAAACAATTGTAAAAGAATGGTATCAGCAAAAACACAGAATTCAAAAGCAACTGAGCATTTATGCTACAATTAACAATTACTTGCCATAGACTCAGTGAATATTGCTGAATAATCCCTTCCACTTCAACTCAGGGATTATTCAAAAATATTCATCTCACCTTCAGCAAATAATTATTAAATAGGATGTGATTTATCGTCATGGTGAACACACTTTCATAATGAAGCATAATTACTTGTCTCAAAATGTGCTCATTTCTATTTTGGATTACAACATTTCATTATTGCTACTAGTCTTCCTCGGGCACTCAATTTGAGTAAGTATGCAACATTATAACATTTCTGCTCAGCTGTGATTGGCAACTTTTTGCAAAAGGTTCCCCAATCAAACCTTTCAATGAAATGAAGCAACCATTGCTGAACTTGCTATAGTTAAAAAGATTGAACAAATCTCCAGTGATTTAACTGGTTACAAATCTCATACCAGTTGAGACTTCACATAACATCTTGTTCTGCACATTAACACTAGTCAGTTCACTGAAACAACTTTTGGCAAGTGCAGATAAATTTAAACACTTTCTTAAAACTGCTAATAACTCCGCGTAAGTTTGATCCGCTAGAGAATTAATCCTATCTCTGATATGCTGGTGTCTCATCCATAACGTACCATACATTTCTACAAGGTGACCTTAAAACGAGGTAAATATAAATACATTGCAGAGGGAAATGCAGATGAAATCTTATGCCATAAGAGTGAGAGTTGTAAAGGTTGTAAAGGTGATCTCAGGTTTAAAGCTTAAAAAATTTCCTGAATATTGGAAATAAAGTACTCAAGACTAGACAGACGTTGCCAAATTCAATACGGGAAAACCTTGTGAAAAATTTAGGACGAAAGGTTTCTTTTCTTGTGATATGGAAATTCATACTCGGGTAAGACTCATCATAAAGAACAGTATACCTTTAGTTAGTATTCTATACACATTCTGGGATATAATATTACATGACAGTTAGCCTATATATCTCACCTCTACATAGGCCTCAGGAAACAGACCTCTAGATCCGTCGGGTCCAACTCCTTCCCACCAACCCTCTCCGACGTCCTGTCGAAAACAAAGAAATAACATAAATATTATATAATAGCAGTCCCAAATGCAGACGGTATCAGCGTTACAAAATAAGCGTAACCGCACGTACCGTTCTGGTCACGGTCAGAATTTCGTCCGCGTAGACGACGAGTTCTCCAGAAGGTCGATCACCTTCAAAATCGTACAGTACGCGTACCTACGGACGAATGTTGTTAGGGTGAGTAAATCTGAGGAAAAAAAGGAATAAAGTGAATGAAAGCTGTCGGAAGTGACGATAACGTACTTTACAGCCAGGTGAAACCGCCATACTGTAGGTAACCTATACCATTTCTGAGGAAAGATACTACTTTTAGCTGTGATATCACGTGAGCACACTCCTCCGATCGCGGACGCGGATATGCCGCTGGATTTCGTCGGCGTTACAGAGAAAAATGGGATTTCTGAACTTTTCAAAACAGACTTGACCTTTAATTCGTGTAAAAAAAACACATGCAGTTTCGAAACCTTCCAGGAGACTCAGCTTTCTGTAGATCAGGATGCGAGAGCACTCAGAGTAGCGGTGCGTTGTCCAGGGCACATCGTGTTCGCCTATTCGACAACATATATGCTAAATATTTTCAGCTGTACAAAATAATTGCAGTCTTGCACTAAAAATTAAAAATGGCAGAGGTCACGAACCAGTACAGCAGCGAAAACTTGAAACGAAAACGCAAACACAGTCGAAACCCGCATTCAAAGGATTGGAATAAAAAGAAAAAAATTGAACCTGGAAAGGGAAACCGAGAAGTGAAAAGAACGCAGATTATCCAACCTCAATTACCAAAAACCGCCACAGAAATATCGTCTAACTGGAAGGCTTTGCAAGCGGTGAGCATTGAGCGAGACTCTTTTAATTCTCTGATTGTCAATATCTAAGCGTTGATTAACCTTAAATGCCGTAAAGCTCTTTCTTGTCTGTTACCTTTGATACCCTAGTCCCATGCCCCGTGTTAATGAATTTCTTTCATTACCTCTTTGGATGATCGACTGCCAAGCACGTGGGGAATTGAGCTCACACAGTACAGCGATTGTCAAATTGCACTTCGTCCTCGTTGCTATAAGGATCCTTCTTGATAATGGCGCGTACAGTCAAGTTTTTTTAAAATTTTTGTTGAAGAAACATTCATTTTTCGTGGCTGCTGCCTCCTATTGGAGGCAAAGCGACTTATGTCGTTGAGATGAGTGAGTGAGGGTAACAAAAGCATTCCGATCTTGACCTAATTTTGACTTTGTGTTTCCCGGTGCTAGAAATTGTTTCTTTCAGAGAATCTGAGTAGATCGACATTTGCACTTAATGCACATTTGAGTTCTCTTCTCTTGCGAATTCTGGTGTATAGCCACTACGGCTGAAAACGGCAGATGATAAACATCTCACAATTATTTCAGGATTGTGTGCTGTTAAAAAAAAAGTTTTCTTTGCAGAAATATCTTTATAAGTATGAACAACACATCATGAAATTTAGAGGCAAAATTTTTTTTCTTAGAAGAGAGAGCATTTTGCTGGTTAAATCACCAAATTATGTAGATCTAAAGATATAATATTTCTTGTTCTTGCTGTGACACCACAAAAGACAATAAACATCTCAAAATAATTCCACAGAGGCATCCACCAATGCATAATTAAAATCAAAACTTTTTTCTTGCAGAAATTTCTCAATAGATAGAATATATATGTTATGGAAGCTTGGAGGGAGATTGTTTTCTTGAAAAAGAGAGCATTTTACCGTTTGAATCAGCGACTCATGCTGAAAAGAGTCACTAAATTTGACAAGCGAGGTAGTAGTGACATACATACCTTGAGTTATTCAGCAGAATGATTGAACAGTGGAACGGTAGAAAGGCAGAATGTCTTAAAACGAGGTATGGCAGAATAACCCAAAAAAACAGAATACCTTTTTGTATGAAACAAAAGTCTCAAGAAATGGGAATTGCAAGAAAATGAGAAATTATTTATAATTAACAGGGGAAATTAAAAGAAGCACAAGTAATCATTGTTGTAGCTCAAAGAATAATGGAACCATGGGGCTTTTGAGCAAGCCCCCTTTAAATTATTATTGTGTTGCTATTCTTATTATTATGATTATTATTATTATTATTATTGTTAATATTGTTATTTGTTACTATGAAACTCTTAGTTGATTGTCACATGTAATTAGACAATATATTCTTGAGTCATCTTTCTCTTGTGGGACAGGGCAGTCATTAATATATGGGATGCAGCAGGTTTTCTGTTTTGCATGTGAGACAAATATTTAGGAACAATACACGTACCTTTTAGCATCATTATGAAACCTCTACTTATTTTCAATGGTATAAAAATTGTGCTATATCAGTGGCCACATGCAGTCTTTCACCGTCTCTATTCAACATGTTATTTCAAGAGATTACGACTGATGGCTTCTATATCGTCAATTTGTCATCTAGTATGATGATTTATTTTAAAAATATTAGGCTTTGACAATTAGATACAGGGTTAGAAATTATAGACTGACTTAAAAAAATATTTCAATTCAGAGAAGGTAAATTTTTAAATACCAAATGGCATATGAAGTAAGGTGATCATCAGTAGGCCAAATCAAGTCTATCTCATGTGATGTATTATCTCTTAGTTACTGGAGAAAGAGAAAAACGCCAAGGAAACCACTGGAGATAAAAAAAGAAGACAGAAGAAAACATTAAAGAGAACTCTGAAGCCAAATCTTAAATCAGAAAACGCAACAAGGTGAGAACTTTTCATACAAAAGCTGTATTACCTAGAAAAAAATACCAAGTACAAAGATGTGGAAGAAAATATTAGGAAACACTATCGTTGTCAACCCTTTCAACTCCCAGGATCTGATTGGAAATTCTCCTTTCTATCTGTTGTACATTTTCTTGTATTATAAGTTTAAAGAATTAGGTGTTACATTATGGAAACACTCTCTAGAAAGAAGTGATTAGACCTTGAGGTAACAGTTGATTATTTGGAGTGATCAAATGGGTTGCAAACCCTTTCAACTCCCTTGATGTACTTGGAAATTCTCCTTTCCTCCCGTAGCATATTTCTTGCATTTTTAATATACAGAATTTGGTGTTACATCATAATAACATTCTCCAGAACAAGGTTGTGAAGTCCAGTGGTAACAGTTGATTGTAAATTATTGAGATCAGGAGCATATATGTAAGAATTGTGCCATGGGCAGTTTGGGGAGTTACTTATGAGGTCTTGGGAGTGACAAGCCTATTTAGGCAGAAACTGGAAGAAAACTCTCCAAGTTTTATCTGTCAGTCACACAGTGTGTGTAATCATGATGATCTCTGTATTTACAATATATGTTTTTGTTGAATTCAAGTTCAAGTGAAGTGTGGTTTGATGATGTGGATCCAGAAGACCTTGAGGAAATTACTGGGAAAAAAACAAAGTCAAAGACAACAATTGGAGATCCACATGATATGCTAGTAACTGGCAGTCTGGAAGGGTTAGTTACGTTATACTAACAGTTTCATCTTGACTTGTATGGATAAAGAAAGAACCATGCTGTACCCCAGTAGTAGTGTAAGGAATGTACTTTGAATTTTAATTTGTTTCTTTAACTGAAATGCATGTTCCAAAATTGCCTCTAAAGCAGCAAAGGAAATGATTATTTGAAGCAATAAAGGAAAATATTATTTTGTGATATCCCCTGTTGTATAATTAATTTTTGCTACTCTATATTCTATCACTTTGTTGCTAAAGAACTTTTTCACCAAAGATCTTACACATCGAGAATGAAATGCTAAGAGCAAAATTTTTAGTGGGCACCTAACATAAATAGGCTTCTTTGCTTCCTACTTTTAAAGTGTTTCAACTTTAATTTCGTAAAATGCTGGAATGGAGATAGATCATAGAGAGACCTAAGAGCCCTTGACATAACTTACCCCCCCCCCCCCCCCCCCCTCTGTGGCAGGGGATGTTTTATACATTTTGTGGTATTCATCAACCACTAATTTTAAAATTATGTGATAGGATAACAAAAAGGATTGCACTGGACTGTGAAATGGTAGGAGTTGGGTCTGATGCCAAGAGGCACATGTTGGCACGAGTATCCATCGTTAACTCACATGGTCGCGTGGTCTATGACTCGTTCGTGGCACCACAGGAGAAAGTGGTTGATTACCGCACTCACGTCAGTGGAATTAGACCTGAAAATTTAAAAAATGGTCAGAACTAGCTCACATACTTATTTTTGTGTACCAGAGTAAATGTTCCTTGTTTTGAAACACTTCATGTAGGCAACTGTCATTATTTAGGATTCTATTCTGCATTCTTACACAGGATATTACTGAGATTCTGACAAACCTCCTTCGCTTCTGTTTTTGTCAATGAAAGGAAATAATATTTATGTTGATTGGAATGGATGAACAGGAAAACATTTGGCTCAAGGTCATGTCATGAACAATGTAAAATTATCAAAGTGATTGTTATAATGCAAATGTTGTGATTTGAATATACATTTATATCCAGTTCGAATTTTGTCTCTTCTTGTTTCAAATTTGTAATCATGCTTTAAGCGCTCCCTATAAATGAATCATGTTTAACAAGGATACAATTCATAATTCATTAAATAAATATTGAAAAAAAAAACATGATTGTGTATATATTTATGGCCTGTAGCTACTGGTCTTGTAAATGTTTCTGCTTGTTTTGTGTATCACAATTTATTGAGGAATTGTTGTTTTCATGTCAAGCTCCAGAATTCAAGACAGTTCAACTTGAAGTTTCAAGAATACTTAAAGAGAAAATCCTTGTTGGACATTCCTTGAAGAATGACCTTGAGGTGAGTTTGGTATAAGACTACAGCTTGGTAGTGGCTTTAACCCTTCACACCTAAGCATCAGTCTGTATATTCTCCATACTGATCTCCATACAATGCCAAAGGTACTGACAAGGAGAATTTGTTTAACATTCAAGATCTTCACAGCTAAGAACACTGCTGAACTAGTAGTTGAAATAAGACCTGAAAAAATTTCAGGCCCGTACGGGATTTGAACCCATGACCTCTGCAATACCAGTGCAGTGCTCTACCAACTGGGCTAACAAGCCATCTGGGAGCTGGTCAATATGTTGGGTCCAAATAAACCATCCAAGTGATGAATAACACTGCAGTGCAAATATATGAATTTCATATATCTAAAATCATTATTCAAGATCTCCTCAAGTTTGAGATCATTTCCTTTATTCTTGCGATCTTAACAGTGCTTTCAATAAGATTTGAAGTTGGTGGCTACCTCAGTAAAGTACTTCATGAATAATAATATGAAAAGCAATTTTGCTCTTGCTTGCTTATTAGTTCCATTCAGAATAAAATGGCTTTAAACAGAGTTTTTTGTTTTGAATTTTGGTAAATGGTCATTGAATATTATCCTCCTGGTAACTATTGTTTTACTGATTGCTTACTTTTAATCAAAATCTTTTATTTACTGACATGCAAACCTGCTGCCTGATTTTTTCACAAAAAGTCCTCTCAGAGGACATATGGTTACTGGTTACAGAAATTTGAGTCTGTATATACTTGTAAACGCAAACATATATTTTGGTGGAAATGTGGTATATGGTGTGATAAGACAACAACAATAACTTTTAGCAGAACTTGTTTATAAAGTTAACTGTCACTTGAAAGAAATAAAAAAGATCTTGAGGTGTTTCAGTTGGTGAGTTTGTTTGAAAGCTTCCAAAATGTCACAGAAGGATCCAGAATGGTGATAACTGTCTAACATCATATAATACTTAACACTTTCAGCAGGCAATCTGCAAAAATAATACTGCGTGATATCCTGTGTGCATTAAATTTCTGTATGCACATTTTCTCAAATTTTGACCCTACAATCCAAACCTCTCTTTGCCTGGCCAAGCCAGATTCTGTCGTTTTCCATTTTTTTTTATTCACAAGTGCTTTAAGTATTTGTATTGTAATGCTATGAGCTTTGTTTACAGAGTTTTCTTCTGCTTGCAGTCTTCTGTTTGAAAAGGCTGAAGGCATTTTTTGTGATTGCAAGTTTTGTTTTGTTTTGTTTATTTTATTGAGAGAAATTAAAGATATGCAGCAGTGAACTTCACCAGTTTTATTTGTTGGAAAAACCCCAGAATTATTCTCATCTGCAGAAGTGTTCCATTATTGATGGATGCAACTGCTATAAATGTTTACATAAGATAATTGCATTAAATCAATCAGCCAATTAATTTTAGTGGTCTCTATGGCTTGCATTTCATATCAGATGATACACAATTGTTGAGTCACTGATTGCTGAAAAGTCACTTACTTACTCAGTTATGTTCTGGCTAACCAGTAACCATAAGAACAAAGTCTTCTTCGCTTTTCTAAGCAAATGCAGCATAAGGTTAGACGCTAAGTGGTCAATGGCTGTTTTTATTTCTCTCTTCAAAGCTAAGCCTCTGAGAAGTGTTTTTAAGGAAAGTTAACATCTTTGCAAAAAGTTCCAAATTTGATGTACTTGTGCCATCAAAAGCATGTTTTTTTAACAAGTTTGATTTTCAAGTTTTTTTTTACACTAGCAGTTGAGAACAACTGTGGTTGTTTTATTTATCTAAAAATATTTGATAATTTTAGTTCAGCTAAAAGTTGTTTTAAATTTTTTTAAGTAACAGACAATGTGTACTTCTACTTCATGCAAAAGAAAACTGATAGTGAAATAATGAATCTAAAAAAAAGACCACAGTATTTTAAAAATAAATGGGGTGAATACTCCAATACCAAATTGACAATTATTTTTTAAGTTATTCATTAATTTTTTTGTTCTGTAAATCTAATATGGACATGATTAAGTATACTCAACAGAACACCAGCCAAAGCTACGGCAAGTGCTGGGTGTTATTGAAAGCACTGCTTAATGTTTGATTAAGGGGTGATTATAGTGAGAGAAAATTAGATGCTAGGCACTCTTAGGGGGCAAAGGATTAAACAGGTACAGAAGTTTGTCACAGGGTTAAAGTTGATTTTTTTCTTTTTTTTTTAACTTTAGGTACTGCTACTTGATCATCCCTGGAAAAATATACGAGATACTGCCAAGTATAAACCATTCCAAAAACTAGTTAAGGTAAGTAAACTGTTCTTTGTGCTAAATCCTTTCAATGAAAGATAATTTATTGTGGGTCTGTAATTTGCACTAGATATAGTGTATACAGTCATCTTAAATGACTGTTGTTTGGGTATACTGACTAATTTTGCTTCAAACACTGTGAAACAGACAGTGTTCTCCTTTACCAGCTTATGAATGCCTAAAATTGCTTGGTTGTTAGTTCAACAGGTGAAAGGACTTTCCTATCAGTTTGAAAAGTTATTTTTTAATCACCTGTTATGCTTAAGATAAGAAAGAACACAAAACAGAAACTAATACGATCAATCTGGCAAATCAGACTTGAGGTTAAATTTTATTGGAGATATTGAGAACTTAAGAGTAAGCACAAACAGCTTCAAGTGTGCAAAAATGTTTAATGAGCTGAGACTGGTTTTAATTTGCATCTGATTGATGCAGAGGAAAGAGGGAGTACTTAAAAACAATACTCGATTCAAAATTTTAGGGTTTAAACTATATTACTGATGTTATTTAATTCTTAATGGTGAGAAATGATCAGAAAGTTTCTGTGATTCTGCAAAACTTTGTAGTTTCTTTGGTTACTGCCTCCTTATAGTAGGCAAAGCCACATTGTTATTAGATGAGTGATGGTAAGTAACAAGAAAAGCTAAACCTCACCAGACTCTGACCCTCACCAGAGTACCTCGTAGTTAAAGATTATTGGGCTCAGTATACACTAAAGAAAGAAGAGTGCATTTGAAACAAAATTGCTTTGTACCTAAGAACACCCAAGACAATATTTTCTCAGTGGTTACCATTTCAATCAATGAATTATGCCCTATACAACCAAAGATATAATTTTTCAGTTCTTGTTGTGACACAGGATGATCTTAGTGGAAGTAATTGGTGCATCACGAAAACTATGAGGAAATTGTTTTTCTTTAACCCTTTAATTCCCATGAGTGACCAAGACTGAATTTCTCCTTACGATATCAATACAATATCAACCAGATAAGTGGTGAGAAAAGAGAAAAAAATCAATTTGGGGATAATTAGTTGATCCAATACAAAATTCTTTGAACTAATATTACAAGAATTGTATGGTTGACTGTAAGGAGAATTACTAATTTGATGTGGGAGTTAAAGGGTTAAAGACAGAGTATTTCACTGTTCGAAACAGCAAATTATACACAGTAGATTCAAGGCTGTAATTTTTGTGGCCACTGCCTCCTACCGGAGGCAAAGCCACATATGTTACCAAAATGAGAGAGTGAGTGTTGGTAAAAATAGAATTCCGACACTGACCCAAACTTGACCCAATGTTTCCTTTTGCTTTATATTGTTTGCTTCAGAGTACTATAGAAGATGATAACACATCTCACAATCATCTCAGGATGATTTACAATTATAGATAAGAAACATAGCTTAATAATTATTGGACCCTAGAGGATTAAGAAACAGTGAGGCTTTCAAGCAAGCCCCCTCAAAATCATTATTATATTACTATTGTTATCATCATTACTAATTGTTAATATGACCGCTTATGATAATGATAATGATAATGAATGTGTATTTATAAACCGTACATATCACATACTGTCTCAAGGCGGTTTACAATTCTAATTGAGTGAGATCGAACGTCAGCTTGTAAAGGCGCCGCTGGCTGCCGCTATCAGTCCATATTTGATCTCACTCACCCACCCAGCCCATGCATGAAATGTACAATGAAACAACAGATAGACCACCACACCAGGAACTACGCCCCCTACTCTTTTCAACAAGTGTGTGGGTTCTTTAACGTCCCCTCCTGACCATGTAACACTGAAGATGTAGGAGACGGGGCCTATGGTTTATAGTCCTTATCCGAGAAGACTTGAATGTCTAACCATTTGCTGGTACAATTACAAAGGCAGCACATTCTCCTCAGTTATTTTAAGACCCTGAGTGTTGGTCCGGTCTGGGGCTCGAACCCTCGACCTCCTGCACAGCAGACTGGCGCTCTACCAACTGAGCTAACCAGGCGGCGGTATTGGTGCTATTCAATATTTTTTGAATGTCAATCAGGTACTTTATTTTTGAATCATCTTTCTTATGTGGAACAGGGTACTCAGAAATATGTTATATGTAGCAGGTTTTCCATTTTGCATGTGAATACAAATCTTCTACAACACTAGCTTCTAGCATCATTATACAATCTCTATTTCTGTTTAATGCCATACAAATTGTGGTACTGTATATCAGTAGCCACATGCAGTCTCAGACTGCCTATTTTCAAAACTTAGCAACGCAATTATAGTCATTTACTATTTGTATCATTTGTTTATCTCTAGACTAAAACCCCTTCACTAAGAAAACTTGCTAAGCAGTTATTGAATATCAGCATTCAAGAAGGAGAACATTCTTCTGTAAGTATTCATGGTGTAAATACTTTCTGTAGTATAAGGAAGAGACTTGGTATGAAAAGTGGAGCAGGGAATTAGCCCTCTAACCCAAAAGAGTGATTGGTTTCCAATATCTCCTTGCAATATCACTCTTTAATCATATGTAATGGTCAAGAGAATAATGCAAATGATCACCAAATGAAGAAGCTCCTGATTGTTAAACAAATTCTCCTTGCTAACAACACAAGAAATGAATAGAAATCAGTGCAAAGAATGTAGATGCTAATGTTAGGGTATAGAGGGTTATGAAGGTGAAGCTCTGAGGAATCCATTTTCTTGGATTTGTTTTCTCTAACCGATCAAGGAATAACAGCCAAATTAACTGGCAAAATTTTCATATTAAAAACTTGCATCTTGTGTGAAATTTTGTAATTCACAAGCAAAAATAATGCTGTTTTTATTGATGTTAGGCCAATTTTGAACAAAAACACCTGGAAAAAATTCACAATCCTATTTCTATTTATATTTATACCAGGTACAAGATGCACAGGTAGCAATGAAGCTCTACACTTTGCACAGAAAACAGTGGGAAAGACAATTACATGAAGCTAAAGTAAAGCCCTCTAAGAAAGCACTTGTAAATACACTTGTCACCTCAAGTCATGGTAGATAACAGAGTTACAAGGCATGTGAAACAGCAGTGCATGATGGGATTGATCACAAAATGGAAGACACAATGTTACCCAGTAAAATGAACATCATCAAGGTCATTTTTCACTGGCAGAGGAATTGTCTTGGAGAATTTTTTGTCAGAGAATTTACAGAGTTTTCCCCCTGGCATGGTTATTTTCATTGAGTATCAGGCATCAGAGACTGGTTTTTGGACACAGCAAGGTTTAACAAGAACCTCAGTTATTCCACTTGGAGGAGCAGGTGTGAATGAAGCATTTCAAGTCTCCTAAAGAGAAGTTTAACTGTCCATTTTACTATAAGATAGTCAAGCAAAGGCGATCATATGCTAAGGCACCATCAGCAATCAAATTGAACCTCTATTGTACCAATTCAAGTTGTTTATACTTGAAAGAAGGATTTAATATAATTTTGAGAAAACAATTCATGATATTATGCTATACAATACAGAACTAATGCAATGGTAACATAGCAAAGTTGAGTCTCGTTGTATTGTAAAAAGTTTGATTTTGTACTGAATAGTTTGCAGAGCAGCACAAATTCAACTCTAAATTTAAGCAAATGTAGGAAGGTGAATTGGAACAGAATTCTACTTAGAATTTTTAATTACATTTAACTGTTTGTAAATATCAGGGTAAAGAACAAGTGAGGGTGCTCTGATATAATTTTTTCCTTAATATTTACTAGAGTTGCTTGATTACAATATCATGGTAAAAGAAAACAGCAAAAAGAAAAAAAAGGGGAGAATGATAAAAGGCAATTACTTGGGAAAACATAATTTCCTTAGGGGCAGTGCTCACCCCTTATGAGACAGTTGATTAAGAAAATCAAAAAATGGAACAGGAAACATTTGCAAGTCAGTTTGAATTATATGTTTATTAATTAGGAGTTCAAGTTAAAAAAATCATCCCTACAGGTTATCTACAATAAAAGAAATTACAGAAAAGAATCCTTGAAAAATTCAGGCCTGGACGGGTTATTAGTTGGGCACTTGTGGTTGAAAGTAGTGCTTAGCTAGTATTTCTGAGCTACGGGCTTCTTTTCTGCTTTCTTTTAATTGAACCTCGCTGATCAATTCGCAGCTTCAACATCCTTCCGAGCAACCTTTCGGGCAATTGATTTTTTTTAGATTGGTTTGTTCAAATTTTTGCTCCCCTGGGCCAGGTTTGATGGTCAGGTTTTTTTGAAAGGAGACTTAGATTTTCTACTCATTAACTAGCAATTGATTTGACTATTCAAGCTTAAAAGACCCTTTTCTCCTAAACCATCTGCTTGCCAAAGTGAAATCCTAAGTTCGTTTTTTTTTTCTCTCTTTTCACTCCTTTAATCAAAACAAAAACAAAATCCTCAAACGTGATTGGTCATCACCAGCCCGATTTGAGCACTAATAGGACAGTGTATGCGTCATGCTTGTAATTGGACAATGTAATAGGACAATTAAATTAAGGGACAGTTAACACGGCATGCCTGTGCAAGAGGACGGAACGCGTCATGTGCGCGCGCTGTTGCCTCCCATTTCGTAGATTTAACTGTATTTGTTTGTTTTTTTTTAGTGAAAACGTATAACCGATGTCTAGTTCCTATCTCAACTTTTGTCATAGTTTTGATTAATTGGTAACAGGACTTCGTGTCGTCCAATTCAGCTTCGCGGCCGTCCGATTTTGTCAGTTACTCGACGTATGATGACAGACCGAATTGAACTCCACTCGCTCCTATTACCATTACCATTTATAACCGTTACAATTTCCTCAAATGTGATTGATGCATAAGCTGCTTTATTTTTTCACTTATCACTCTGTACAGTTGTAATCGGACAGTTAGCTGTCATCGGACAGGCTTCCAAACAAACTTTGAAACTTTTTTTTACTCGTATCTGACATCTGTCAATTAGAAAGCACGTAAGACAAAAAAGCGCATATACTCTTTTTAAGACTCGCATAGACTTACCGAAAGCGTATTTGAAGTAGGACTGAAAACGTCGCTCACCGTCTAACAACAAATAAATTGTTTCAGAGGATACAAATAATAAATGAATAAAAATTCCATCGATTAATTCAATTGTCAACAGATACCTTACAGTTTTAACTTTCTAAGTTACTTTGTGAAGGATTAAAGTCTTAAGAATTAATTTCGAAAACAATTTTTGCTGGCAATCAAAGTGATTTGAGAGAGAGAGAAAAGTTATCAATCGGCTTGATTTGCTAAAATTAAACCTTCCTTGAAAATATGCTTAGCCGGCAAAACGAAATATATGATGAAAAATGGCAATGAAGCTTGGGATGTACTCGGCGATCCACGAAAGCGTGATTACCGTGCCCTCAGGCAGAGACAGTAATAATTTCGGGCCGCACAAAGAACTAATTAGATTGCAGGATTTGTCACTGTGCCCTCAGAGAAACAAATAAACCTCAAAATTCTCTTAGGAACTCCAGCAGCAAGTGGTTACTCCGATGTCCGAAACATGGTTTTTAAATCGATTTCAGCACTGTTGACGAGTCTAGTAGCTGAACCGTAGCAAACCTCAACTTTTTGTCCTACGAATTTTGTTAAGTTTTTTAGTTTCTGTCAAAGAATCTGGTCAGAATCAAATGGAATAAATTAAATGCTGACCCGCAGATGAAATATAGGTAAAAGAATGATCCTTGCAAGTCAGCTGCATGCAGTTAAAAGAAAAAAGTTTAGAAAAGAAGCATTTAATAATTCCGGCTTCGACAGAACTTAGATGTCTTGGTTTTTGTCCTAAATTGTTTGTGAGAATAAAGGCATAAAAAAAAACCCAGGCATGATCGCGTGACTCTCGCATTTTCCCGAAGGCGTTCGTTATTAGCGTTATGCAAATATCCCTCTAGATGTTTAAAAATAACACGTGAATTAAAGTTGTAAACGGTGGTTGCGTTTTGAAGTGTTGACGAACTTCTCGATGGTAGCTCAACTGGACAGTGCTTTGCTTTTCAGCTTGGAAGACATCTTGCTGAACACCCAAGACGGATTAGGATCTCGTGCAAACGGTAGGTTGACATCCCGAGGTTTTGTTGGTCTTCAATCTTCCACTGATTCATTTTCTGCCTGATGAATCTTAGATGTAGTCAAATAAAGTCTCTGTTGTGAACGTTAATTAGTGCTGTTAATCAAGATTACATTCAAACTAACTTCAAGATACATTTTGAAGAACCTTGATGCAGTGATGTCCCAATCTCACTAATCGATCACAATTCTTGTTAGGTAACTTTCGATTCAACCCACTTGTGCAATAATTGACTAAAGGGGGTAAGTTTCTAAAGAAACTGTGGTGCTGCGTCAGTGGGAGAGTATATCAGGGTAATTAAGTGTTATCACTCAACTGAGTTGATAACGTAAATTGGCCATCGTAAAGAGTTTAAAGGCTGACGCTTCGAGCGTTAGCCCTGAATCGCTCTTACGAAAGGTAACGCTCAAAACTGCAGCCTTTAAACTCTTTACGGTGGCCAATCTACGTGTTATCAACTCAGTTGATAACACTAAATTACCCTGTGAAATAATTGGCTTGCCATAATACATGTATGAATAAATGGTGGGTGGAATGTTAATAATTATTTGATGGTAGCTAAGACCCACGATGCCCTTAACACTTTCAGCTTTGAAAATATCTTGCTGAACATTAACAATACGGATCAGGATCTCGGGCAAACGGTAAGTTAACATCCTAAGATTTTGTTGGTCTTCTTGGCACACATATGAGTTGAGTGCATTTGAATTCCAGAAAATATGACGAAACTTCCGCTTCATCAAAGAACGATTCAAGTCATGCTTGTTATTCTAACAAGGAAAAACTACTTCTGTCTTTGGGCTCAGTTGAGAGGAAATTTTTTCAGTATCCACCACAAGCTGCAGCAAATTATATTCTATCCCCACAAGTTTGTCTTAAGATCAAAATATTTCATTGCAGCATACAAATTTGATAACAGAGCAAGTTAAGTTTGCTTGGTAATTAATCTTGAACATGTTTCGCTTTGAATCACCTCTTTAACAAAGACGATAGAATGAAAATATATAAACAAGATAGATTAGAGACAAAGTTAAATCAAGACTCTGACCATTACTATCGATCATATCTTCAGAAATTAAGTTCTGTCCATCAAATCTCTTGATGTTTATTTGGACCTTGATAAAGAAGTCGCCGAATGGCCCCGCTCTTTGATATTTTTCAAGTCATGTTTACGAATGGAATTTCAAATCTCTTATTCTTATCTGAGGAAATCGGAGGCTGAGTTGGCTTCTTGGCTGTCTTAGGTCATTATTGTTAAAAACAGTTGCCCTGATCGAGTTTCAGTGCTAATTTTATCTACTTGTCTAAAGCTGAGGAATGCGCAAAACTCCCTCCATTTTAACTCAGGTGCAGAAAATCTTTTCGTTCAGAAGGAAAAAATAATCCCTTAAATGTTCAGCATTCATTTATGGAAAGCAAGCACATTTAAGAATCAGATAGCTATTACACTAATATGTTTTCAGCCTGATAAATGCTAGATGTGACCCATTGTGGTCAAATAAAGTCACTGTTGTAAACGTTAATTGGTGCTGTTAATCAGATAAGGGTAAACACAGGAAACTTGGCGCTCAAGCTGATGGGTTTAGAAAGGCCCATTTTTACCCTTGATGCAACGTGCGCCGCGACCCAATTTCCTGTAACACGAAATTCCCAGATTACTGAAAACCTTCTAAAGTCGTCTTTCTCAAGAGCCATCCTGGACATTTAGTCAACTGTTTTACAGTAAATAAATTCGCTGTTCGTCGTTTTACGGTTTCCTCGCAGTATTTTGAATTTTGTCCTATGGAAGCAGAATAAAATTTTTTTTTTAAGTGTCACACTTCGTACACTGTGAACAGAGTCGGCGAAGAGGACAACGTTCGAATTTTTTCACTTTCTAGAAGCGCTTGGGGATTCTAAATAGAGATAAAGTATTTCCCAATAGACGTTGGTATTTTTCAAAGAGAAATATAGAAAAATGTCAGACTGCCGGACGTTTAGTTATTCGAAGACCCTGTCCTGTAGTGTCTAAGTGTCACGCTTGGATCTCTTTGTACTCTGTGTACAGGGTCGGCGAAACGGACAACGTCCGAATTTTTTCACTTTCTAGAAGCACTTGAGGATTGTAAATGAAGGTAGAATATTTTCCAAGGAAAAATTGGAATATTTCAAAGAGAAATATGGAGTTATTTGAGGACCGTGTACAGCCTATACAGGGTTAACGAGAAACATCAAGTTCGAAATTTTAGGCTGCCTGGAAGCGCTTAAGGATTGTAAATAAAGGTAGAACATTTTGGTATAGATATTTTTTGGATTTCGAAGACAAATATGGAAAAATATCAGACTGCCGGACGTTTAATTATTTAAAGACCGTGTCCAGCTGCCGCACGTTTAGTCACTTCACTGCAGGAAAGTCAGCGGCACTGACAGTTTGCGTTACAATTCTTATTTGCTGCTTTGCATGGACAACAACCTCGACCACTCTTTCGAGCGCAAGCTCATCTCAACGGGCAGGAAACTTCAATTGACCCTTGGTCCTATTTAACAAGGGTGACAAACTTCAATAAAAAAAATCAATGTAGGAATGAAAACGTGGTGGATCAACATTTTCATCTTCCTCGGAATGCTCACAAGGATTTTCGTCTTCCTCTTTAACCATGGCCAGAAATCCGTGACAGCATGGCCGCCACGCACGCGCATCGATGTCGAACTCGGTCTTAGGTTACAAACGAGTCGCAAAATCACTACAAGGAAAACAGTGCGCTTTCAGCTAACCTTCTTTTAATAATTGCTCCTGTGTTACAACCGCCAGAGGAGACAAGTTCTTCCAGATCGCAAAATAAAGTGGATTATATGTACAACCTTTCGCTGCGTGATCTGTGTGCATTTGCATGTGTTAAAGCGGTTCCCGAAGCAATTTTTGTTGGACGTAGAAATCCTCGCACTCCGCCATACATTTTCTTAATAACTGTCCGAAGGTAGCATAAATTGTCGAAAATCAACCCACTTCACGGGTTCACAGGAATGTTCTTCCAGATCGAACTGGTTTGTTCACATGCTAAACTTCATTTATAGTGCAAAAATAGGAGCCATTGAAGCCACTAAATCGGTTCCAAACTTGGTGGAAAAACGGCCCAAATACTGCTAAATAGTTCTCAATGTGACGCCATTTTTAAAACCCAAGAAAAATTTCGGGAAAACGCCATGTTTTTAGTCGACCGTCAACCGTAGTTTCTGGCCCCTTCGTCCTCCATCTTGAATCCCAAAATGCTTTACTTGACCTATGTAACCGTGCCTTTAATAAATTGTGCAATGGCGTTACACAATATCCGAAAATTTGCAAGTAAAATGAGCGACGAATTTAGTCAATGTTGCTCGCGTTTTAAGGATGCAATCAAATTCACTCAACCGGAATTAAGATATGAGGCGAGGGAAAAAGAGAAAAGAGTGCTTTTTACTTTGGAAATTCCTTATCCTCTTTTTAGAGAATGGCATAAAACTGTTCAAGAACGAAACGTTCTGTCGCGTGACACTTCCGGTCAAGATTTGTCAAGCGGATGTGAAGAGATAGAGGCAAATTCTCCTTCTACAAGCGCAGCAGAAAACTCACCCACGGCAAAAAGGTTCAGCTACATAGATTTGGTGGAAAAGTGCACATTCGGGCAATGCTTTGCCTTTAGCGATGATGAAAATATACGAGATGGAATCGATGAAGCTTTGTTAAATATTGCTTATAAAATTTCATTAGATTACAAAAAAACTAAGGGCAGGGCAAGAAAAGAGTTGGATAATCGAGTCCGAAAGTTTCATGTTATGGAGGGTCAAACAAAACCTGTACATGAACTCTATCAAGAAATTGAAAACATACAAAATGAGCTACAAGATTGGAAAAAGGCCTATGAAGATTTAGAGTTGGAGAAGGAAAGAATCTATGAGGAAATGGTGCTGGCAGTGAACCAAAAGGAAAATGAAACCCAAGTTTTGCAGAAAACAAACAAAGAGCTTGAAGATTATATTGCATCATTGGAAAATTCTGTGGGAGTTAGTTCATACCAGGGAAAACCTCTTTCAACTGTGAAAAATAAGTTCAGGACCTTGAAAACTTTTATTTCACGAGCCGAAGCTGCTCTCTGGTTCTGCTCTTCCTTTGGTGTTGAACTAGTTGGGTTAACTGTCAAAGAATCAGACAGTGATGTGGTTCACAACATAACAAGTAAACCCAACTGTCAAGATTTACCCACTCAAGCAGGAGAAAGAAAGTATAGTACCTTGTCCACACATGAAAAAGAGAATGTTGAAAAAATCCTTTTCTTACTGGACAAATTTTGTGTGGGGGATTCATTTTACCATGAAATTTCCATGATCACTGATAGTCTACCAAGGTCCTACTTGGTCAAACAATGCCGTGATCAACTGAACAAAATGAGCAAAATTGAACCTCTAAATGCTAAGTTTGAAGGGGCCAAAGTAACTTCCGCTGAAACAGTGTTTAAAATACATATCTCTGATTTCCTGAAGCAAAACAGTGACTTTGACCCCATCAATGATAAAATCAAAATCAAAATCAATGGTGATGGTGCCAGAATGACAAGAAATTCAAATTTTATTTTACTTTCATTTTCCATTCTGCAAACAGAGGAGTCCGTAATGTCTGCAAAAGGAAACAGAACTCTTGGCATAGTCAATGGAACCGAGAGTTACCACACAATAAAAGAGTCATTCCAGAGTTTATTCAATGAGGTAAATGACTTGACTGCCAAAGGTAAAATGAATGTGGATGGCCAAGAGATTCAAACTGAATTATATCTTGGTGGTGATTATAAATTTATTTTACTGATGCTTGGACTGAAGGGGGCAACATCTAATTATGCTTGTGCCTGGTGTAAAACACACAAAAATGATCGCTGGAGAATCAACAATGACTATACAAGTTATAACACTCCCCCCTTAGCAAGAACACTGAAAGAAATGTTTGAAATGTCTAAAAAATCCAGAGATAATTACTGTTGTGATAAACAACCTATACTAAATATACCACTGGATCGTATAGTGGTAGACAAGCTGCACTTAATGCTGAGAATCACAGATATTTTGATTGGAAATCTAGTGCAGGAGTGCCTTGACTGGGATAAAGATGATGACTTAGACCATAAAAAGGGGGCAGCAACAGGATTACACCTAAAAAGCCTTATTAGGGTAATCAAATCTTGTGGTGTTTCTTTTGATGTGTGGGAACAAAGAAATGCAGATGGGAAAGGTAGCGGGAAACATGACTGGACAAGTCTCCTTGGAAAAGACAAAAAGATCCTTTTAGCTGACCTTCCCAGTAAGCTACATAGCATTCTCCACCCAGAAACAGCATCAACTGTGGTTGCAGTCTGGACAGAGTTTGCAGAAATTTACAAAGTTGTCAATGACTGGAACCCTGAGAAGGACCCCACAGAATTTTTCATGAAAGCCAAAGAGTGGATTTCTCTTTTTGTCAGTCTAAATGGCAAAAGAGAAGGCTATGAGAAAGCCAGAGTTACCCCATACATGCACATTATGGTAGCACACATTCCCAAGTTCTTTGAGCTCCACCACTCAGTCAAAATATTTACAGGGCAAGGAGTTGAAAAGAACAATGATGTAGCACGTGCAATAATTCTGAGAAAGTCCAACAAGTGGGATTCTGCAGGAGATGTTCTGCGACAAGAGCAACGTCAGTGGGAGCTTAAAGAACACGAGCGGGAAGTACGCAATTACATGAAGCGCAAGGAGAGCTACTGGGATGTTGAAATTAAAGAAAACCGAAAAAAGGCACGAGTAAATTTAAGTCAAGATCCTCTCCAGCAATCTATTGAAGCTCAAAATGAACATCCCCTCCCTGAGTCCACTACCACTGACACTAGCTGTTCTCATATGACAGTGAAGCAATTGAAAGAAGAATTAAAGAAGAGAAATGCGAGAGGATTCAGCAACAAAACCAAGGCTGAACTAATTAAACAACTGGAGGAAATTTGTCAATGAGAAAATATGGAATATTTAGTATTCTGGGAGCATGAAATGGCTTTAGTTACTCTAAGGGGGGACTCCCTTACACATTCAAAATTATATAAACAAACTCACATGAAAAGCTACATGACAAGCAAAGAGTGCAGTGAAAACACATCAACTCAACAAAATTATAATTAAATTTGTAAATAAAAGCAATTTCAAGCAAATTCATACTGCGGATTAAGCCTAGGGTTATTAGATAGGGGCCATGTATATTTTGTACATTCAACTCACTTGTTGGTCATATTCTTATCAGCTTTTGTGTTCAGGTGGAACCCCTTACAGTCCCTAAAGCCATTACAGTTAATTTCAATTTCACTTTCTGTTTATAATATCTATGATTGAATAGTTACAGGTTGGCGACTGAAATCAATTGATAGTTTCTCAATTAACATTCTCTGATCTTCTTGAATTTTCCCATTTATAATAGAATATGTTTTTGGTGATTTTGCTAAAAACAATCTAATTTTAAATGGATATTTAACCCTTACCCCATCCCCATTACAATCAATAACCCTATCCCAGTTTTCTGGTAAATCACATTTTTTAAAATCATCCTTATCTAACAAAGTATACCCCTTCTCCCTTCCCTCCCTTCCTTTACCATAAAACAAAAAACGAAAACAATCATGATCAAAGTCCAAAATAGCATTAGACCTTGATTTACTCCTTAATTTAAAGAGGACTGATAATCTCAGATTATCAACGTTTCGAGTTAGCCTCTCTTTATCAACAATTGGCTTGTCATAAGTTCTGTAAGAAAAATAATGAAAATGGAAACATAAGAGGGGTTGTCTATGAACAAGTAATACTCAAAGCAATGCAAAGGCAGAAGAAAAAGAAAAGCAGCAATCACTGCGTGTATTATTGGTGAAAAAAAATTAGTTAAGTATAAAACTTTCTATGAATGAGCTTATACGAGTGCATCTCTCTTGTTAATTCCGTATTTCAGCATGTTCAATTGTAATGGTAATTTAAGTACAGTTTGAAAAAATGATACAACAATAAATACCTAATAAGATCGGTAGTCAAGTTATCTTCATCTTCCCAACTATTATGAAACGCGCTGTATCCCTTCCATTTCACCAAATATTGAACCTGAAGATTTTAATTATAAAACTTTAGCATGTAAGAAAATTAATGACATACATCGTAGACCAGGGCAAATTGTGAACTCACCGTTCCATGTGATGTCCTCCTCGAGATTAACCTTTCCACGGCAAAATAATCAGAAGAAACATTAGCTTTCCTTTTTCTACTTTTTTTTTCATCCCAAAGAAGGTCCGCAGAAGAAACATTGTGTAATTGAAGAAATAAACCGCGGCTATTCTTGCTCGAATCCCTTACGCCGCTCGCCATAATTTGCTGTATGTAATCTGATGCAAGAACGCATGCGTAGTAGGAATTTTTTTGGATACACGAGCCCCCGTTTCAAACCGCTGACTGTCACAGATTTCTGGCCATGAACAGCCGATCCACACTTTAGTCTGCAACATAATGAAAACTGTCGGTCGACTGTTTGCCGTCTGTCGGCCAACAGTCGGCCGACTTTTGGCCAACTGTCGGCCAACAATTGGCCGACCGTCGGTTGACAGTTGGTCGACCATCGGCCGACAGACGGCCAACAGTCGACCGACAGTTTTATTATTATGTTGCAGACTAAAGTGTGGATCGGCTGTTGTTAAAGAGGAACACGAAAATCCTTGCGAGCATTCCGAGGAAGATGAAAGAGTGATTGAATTTGATTCAAATCACTCTAACGAAGGGCTAACGCTCGAAACGTCAGCTTTTTTACTCTTTACGGTGGCTAATTTACGTTTTCAACCCAGTTGTTAACACTAAATTACCTGCAGTTCCCAAAAGATACCGTCAGCCGTCTGTCGGCCAACTGTCGGCTATTGTTCACTTTTACCGGAAACTTGGTGCGCAAGCTGATTGGTTTTTAATCATAATTAGTAGTAGTATCCTTAATATTTCTTATACAAATACGGAAATAAGATATGTGTAAATAGTAACTGTCTTAAGAAATACATTGAAAGGATGCATTCTGGCATTATTCGAGGGGTTGGGGGTGGGGAGGCTTGAAGGTAAAATGAAGAGTCTTTAAAATTAGCTGTAAAATACTGTTAATAACACTTTATTCAATGATCAAGATATTACATGTATGTTTACCATACAATACTCATAATTAGTCATTTTGCTTTTACTTTTACTTAGGAAAGTAGATTAACCACTCGATCGAGTAATAGGAAGTGGTAATGTTATGAAACGCAATATACTACAACTGCAACTCCAGCTGATCAACCAAACTCACATTTCATGAGTTCCATAGCTGAGGACAAAACATACCAAAGTTGTCAATTATTGGTTTAAACTGGCAGTGCATGGATCAAAAATATAAGATGACTTTCTTAAACCCCTTAGTTATAGACTGCTATATTTGTAAACTCATTTTGCTCTGATGATCACATTAGATTAAAAATTTAAGCGCATTTGTGACCTCCATGCACCTTGATGGACAATAGCAAAGAACTGACAGAGATTCAAGCTATTGAACAAAATTTTGAGAAAAGTAGACTGAGAGTGAGGTGTGCAACCTGTACAAAACTTTGGAGCCTGATAGATCCTTAATAAAGTGTGATTCTGGCCTGATTACCATTCATAGAGTCAGATATCCACATGCCAAAAGCCAGACAAAAAATTGTTCAACTCTCAGCTAATGAGTGGGACTAAATGTTACCACACTCTTGTCTGGGACATGGCATGCTGAGAAAGGCTAACAGGAGCAAGGCATTCTTTAAAGATTTTAAGGCAGCTGATAATCCTACCAGTCAACATTTTAATTCAAACATAGAAAACAGCCATTGCTATCGCTTAGTGCCATGAAATCCAACTGTCGTTTTGAAAGTTTGGTGCCTGAGGTGGTGCTGTTTGTAGATATGTAAATTGCTTCAAATATTTGCTTCTTCATTCATTGTTTACATGAAATGTGGTTTTCAAGGATTCAAAGTCTAAAAGTAAGAATGTTAGCATGCCTTTACTTTGACCGAATAAATGTTTGATAAGGAAGATAAAATTTGTGACCTAACATACAGGCCGAAAGAAAGTGGAATTTTTAAGCAATTACTACATCACTAATTATTTTTGTGCTGTCTGGCTATTATGCCTGGCTTGTGTCAGGCTCCTTCTCCTGTTATGAACGATTTTTCATGTCCAGCTTGTGTCAGGCTGAATTACTGCTCTTGTCAGCCTGAGTGTCAGGCTAATGTCTGGCTCATGTCAGGCTGGTTTCCTGTTGTGTACAATTATTTTTTGATTGGCTCTAATGCCCGGCTGATTACCGCTCATTTTCTGCTGTGTCAGGTTCTTGTTAGGCTCTTTACTGCTCTGTCCAGTTGGGCTCTTGTCCGGTTGATGTTAGGCCTATGTCTAGTTCAAATGTCTGGCTGTATCCGGGCTCTTGAATGGCCAGACATTTCCCCATAAACATAATCTTGCAACAAGATATAAACACAACTTTAGGCCGATGTAGCTCCAATATTTCCCATAAGAAAACCAGAAATCTGCAGCAACAAAAGACTGTGCTGGAAGTTAAATAAGTGATCAGAATTAACCTATACCCTTTTGTTTTTTAAAACGAAGGTTTAAATATCATTTCAATATGTTTTGAGTGTTAGAGGTTATGGTTTCACAGAAAAGTAAGGTAAAGAATAAGCTTGAAATACAAGTGTACAAGATCCGCAAAACAACAGCTTTGCACTTATCTTATTATAGAATTATTTATAATAACGTAGCCAGTATTCACTAAGCTCAGCTCTGCAATACTCATTTTGTGAGCTAAAAAATTGAAATTTTTTTTTCTTAGCAGAATTAACCAGGCTGGCAGGGATCACTGCTGTAATTGAGCTCATCATACTAAAAGTGTACTTAAAAGAAGTATTTTTTCACAAGTAGGTCGGATTTTCTGTTATCAATTTTTATAAAACTAATGAAAGGAACGGAACATGCATTAAACTATTACATGTATATTTAATATAACTTCAAACAAAGAATTTCATTGTATCAAAATAATGTGATTGCGTAAATTTGTAAATATCATTTGGAGATACAATTGAGACCAATCATGATGATGCAGATGATGATGACTGATGTTAAGCTTGACATCCTTTTGGAAAAACTTGAAGATACACAAATTTTGGCAAGCTCCTTTAAAGTGATTCCTCAGTAAAAAAAAGTTATCAAACAATTTTTTTATACTTTCCTTAAATGTTCTCTACTAATGTCTGTTTTGAAAAATACTATAAAAAAGATAGGTCACTGTGTTTGTTTCGGAGATGTAATGGGCCAAACCTGCCCCATTTATGCCTGTACTGGCATTAATCTCACGCATCATTTCACTGGTTCATGGTACATTTTTGCTGCAGCTGGAAGCAAGGGTTTTTAAAGCAACACTTGAAGAAAAATTGATAGGTAGAAAGTCTTAAGCATATCAAACAATTTGATATGTAATCTGTGGGAAAATCACTTAAATTTAAACAACATATGGGCTCGAATGGTTTCTAGAGTCATTCCTTTCAAGGTCATAATTTGAACCCTCAATTAAGTAACAGGCTTCCTGCATGCTTTTAGTTTTATTTTTTTCCCTCCAAAGAAGGTTTTTTTTATAATTTCCCCAATTTAAAGGGGATAAATTGTACAACAAAATTATGCAAAAAAAAATATAGGTCACAATGCTTGTTCAAGAGCTAAAGACCATTGTACCTCTTCACCTGGTCCATGGATTGAAAAATTATACCATGTTCTTGGAATGCACCCATGCTCATTCCCCCAATTACTTTATTTTTAGGTGCATTACGGGATTTGCAGTGCAAAACTGAGGAATAACCTTAATATGACATCTTAGGGATTAACTGAGGCATATTTTTCTGTGCTGAACGGTCTGTTAATAAAAATAATTTCATTTCCAGCAGATATAAAGAGAGCAGGATGATCAGTTCCTCAATGTGGAAATAGATTTTACCAACATAGGTGAGTTTTATGCGTTTGCATATGAGCTGAGGTGAATACCACGATTATGAGTTCCTAAGTTTGAATTCATACATATGTGTGGGCCTGTAGTTTATTGTTCAGTCTGTAGTGTATTGTTTGGTCTGTAGTGTATTGTTTGGTCTGTAGAGTATCGTTTCGTCTGTAGTGTATTGTTTGGTCTGTAGGTGATTTAATTCACAAGTTAGGAGTTACGGTACTTCAAAAAGCCATTTTTCATTTAGGATCTGATTTTCTCTGGTTTCATCAACACCAGACCAGTAACAGTTTATAAACCTCACACTGTGGTTTTGCATGCTGGTGACATCTGCATTTAAAAAATTTTACACATCTGAGGGAAAAATAATGGCTAGAATACTTGCTCTTTGAAATCTGAACTGTGGTTTATAGTCAAATAATAACAAACACTTTGTATCGGTAGATATAGAAATATGGAGCATACTTGATGATGATGGTGATGATGATGAAGTATTTATTGGAAAACTTCAGACTCAACAGAAGTCAGTCTTTACTGTCCAAATTATGAATAAAAGGGACAATTTAATATATAAAACAAGATATAGAAAGAGATAAAAAAGAATAATCAAAGATAACAAAATATGATCACAAGTTTACGAAGACATTTGTTCATAGACAAGTTTTTGTGTATTTCATTTCTTCTCTGGGGGAGTTGGAATTCATGTCCCCTTTTCCTTAGTATTCTTGTCCGTTTTAGCAGCAACAGTTCTTGAGGAAGACGGTTTTTCGCGGTGGTGATTTTGTTAAACAGAGGTTAATCTTTCTCTTCAATCAAGGTCCATATCTTGAAGTCAGCCTGGGTGATATCTTTCCATATTAGTAGGCTTGTTTGCAGAAGTTGTCAATTCCACCCAAATACTTCTGACGAGCTGATCCCCAGACTTCTAGGCTACATGCAAATAAGGATAAGATGAGGGAGTCGAATAACTTGTTGAGTTGATCTTGAGAATAGCTGTAAAACTTGCAAACCCTCAAAATATACAGCCAAGTGCTTGCTAAGTTGGTTATTAGGTTGTCAACCAGCAGCAAGGGTTTTCTTGAAATATAATACCAAGCAACTAAAGCCAGCTCTTACATTTAATGCCAGGTACTGGATGGGGTTTAGGCTTGGTAGTCTTACTGTATAGCAGCATTTCCCACGGCTACACTTTTATCACCTTTCAGATATGTGACATGCCTATAAGCATGTGTTCATCTTTGAATTATTTTCTGATTTCGTTTGTTCACTTCTAGGAAAACTTTGAACACAGATCCAGTTTGTTATGATGGCAGGACCTAGTAATGACAAGTGCGGCAGCTCAGTGGTTTGCAGTAATGATCCTCCACCTCTGAGTATTACACTGAAGAAGAAAAAAGATCTGCCAAAGAAGTTGAAACATTGGAGCATAGACCATCTTCCAGTTGACATTCTGCTTTTGACTGTGGAAGACTGCGAGCTCTTGGCTTGTTATCATTACCTGAGAAATCCATTTAAAAGCTATGAAAAATCCATAGGAAATGTGTACTTTGGAAAGATGGGTGAAGATGAAGATGGGTCGGTGAAGGTTGCCATAGTGAGGTGTTTTAATGAATCTTCAGATCCTGGAGGTTCTCAAACTACTGCTAAACATGCTGTCACACTCCTGAAACCCAAGGCTACCTTTTTGGTTGGTTTCTGTTACAGTTTGAATCCTAATAAAGCCCAGCTAGGAGATGTGGTGATATCTTCAAAGCTTACAACAGATTTTAACAAAACCCCAGTGAGTAGGGATGTTGGTAAACTTGTCAAAAGTGCAGCTGATGGATGGGAGACACCATTAGCAAACCCAGAAGCACGAGAAGTCAATGTATGTGATGGAGAGATTTTGAGTTGCTCTGATCTGATTGATGCTGAACAGCAGTGTCAATTACACCCTGGGACAATTGCAGCTGAAATGGAAGGAAAAGGTGAGAATTACTCTCAGGGTTACTCTTGCTTCACATCTGTGACCACTGTGCAGAAAAATTGTTTTGCCATAACAGGGATTACATGTATTCCTCATCATCAATGTGACTTCATGTTACCAGGATCACTCACACAAAGCTGGCCATACGCAATTACATAGTCAAAATAGTCCATTAACCCTTTGTAAACTCTTTTTCATGTGTGTGCTTTGGGCCTAAAAACTGATTGGCACAAGTGAAATTAGTTGGAATGATCATGTTACACTGCACCCCCAAATTCATGTTCTCAAGCTTTACCTCTAAGCTACAGGGTCAGAGGGGAGCCTTTGGTCGTAAGGCTGTAAGGCTAGGTTTCTGAGGGAGGAGAGAAAATAAGGAGTTTTTTTGTATGGGGAGTGGTCACCTTAAGTGTACAATAGTAATTATTATTATGGCGTACCCTCCTCTTTGATGTTCTTAAGCTTAACCTCTGAACTACAGGTGGCTTCTGGTTGCTAAACTATTAAGCTAGGAGGAGGGGAGGTACTTCACACTGTTTTCGTTGGGGGAGTGGTAACCTCAAGTGTACAATTGTAATGATTATTACAGCATACCCTCCACTTTGATTTTCCTAAGCTTTACCTCTGAACTACAGGAGGCCTCTGGTTACTAAACTATTAAGCCAGGAGGAGGGGAGGTATTTGACAGTGTTTTTGTAGGGGTAGTGATCAGCACAGTTGTATAATGGTAATGTGTATTACAGTGTACCCTCCAACTTATTATTTTGAAGCCTTACCTCTGAACCATTCAAAGCCTCTGGTTGTTGGTCTATTAGGCCAGGCTCTTGTTGGAAGCAGAGTATTCTGTCAATACTTTTTGTTGAAGGAAACTCTTTCTTGAATTCCAAATCCTTACTCTTTGATATAGTGCTTCTGACCAAAAGGGTACTTTGCCCTACTCATTACACTCACTAGGAAGAGTGCTGCTAATTTACATACCTGCAGAAAAACACGTCTCTTAAAGATTTCCAGCAGCAAAGAACAAACTAAAAGAGTGATAAAAACGAAGCCTCTTTGTTCAAGTCAATCGTAATTATCTCCCTTCAATATCATTGTTTAAATCCATTTCAATTTTTGTTGCTTTTTTTTTCATTTTTTTGCCTTAGGCCTTTTTGCAGCAGCTCATGACATGAAGATAGAGTGGCTTATCGTTAAAGGTGTTTGTGGTTTTGTACATGACGTTGCATCTACAAGTGATTCGTGGAAGACTTTTGCTTGTGTTATGGCAGCTTCTGTTGTATCCAACATGTTGAGTAACTCTCTTGTGTTTGGAGACTGGCCTCATTACGGAGGTACGTGTACATTTTTGTGAAAGCTTTGGTTGTGTCTTCCAAGAGATCTTGTAACTTGCTTGTTTTCCTCGGTATAGAATATCGTTATGTGCTGATGAGAACATGAAGACCAACAGTGGAATCAAATATTTATCAAAAAACTGATAAAAATGCATACACATTCTTTGTTTTTCAATCGCATTGCTTTAAAAAAAAACTGAGATATGTACAAATTCACTTTAATTCCAATTTTGAGGTGATGGATAACGTTCTAAAATTCCAGATTAGAGGGGGTTAACCCTCTCCACCCTAACATCAGTATACATACCTAACATTCAGTATACATATTCTACTGTTCCCTATACATTCCCTAAGGTGCTGATGAGAAGAATTTGTTTCATAATCCAGAACTTCTCTAGTTGGTGACCATTTCCTTTATTTCCATTACCTGAATGTTTGAGAAATTAGATGCAAGTCACTCTTAAGGGTTTAAGGGTTGATAAGAAATTACCCACTTTTTTGCGTCTTCGTTGTATTTCATTAGTCTTAAATTAAATCTTTTATCTTTGTCTTAGATTAGGAACGCTTATCAACTACCCCCTCCCCCTTGGCCTCCTAATTATTGTTTTCGTGTCCAGACTCTTGTGCGCAGTAAGATGAACCTAAATTTTCTTTGTTTACTTTTCTACGAAATACCTCACTGTTACTGACAGGGTTAAAACTTTGTTGAGATCTAAATCTTAGTTTTTATTCCTTCCCAATGAATTTAAATTCTTGAAGTCCATCATTTTCTCTTTTCTCATTTATTCCGTGATCAGGCTCACAAGAGATTTTCATCTTCAATTAGCACTTATTACGACTCCTGCTTGTTACCTATTTCACAAATTTAGTGAGTTTTAATTCTCGTTACAGTTTGACTTTCCTTTCCCTTTTGCAGACATTTCAACAGCAGAAGAGAATTGTAAAAGTGGTGATTCTTCAAGAAATAAACGTAGAAGGCTAGCAGGTATTATAATTATGAAGTGAAGAAATTTCATATTAAACTTTTGTTTTAATAACTCATATTATACTTATAGTGGTAGAGTGTCCGAGCGCAGAATCCGAAGGTGTTGGGTTCTATTCCTGGTGAGGACTCAAAACTTTTCCTTTTTTTCACGCTCGTGACAAGACAGTAACACTTCTTTCCTTTCCCTTTTCTTATACCAATTTGTTCAAGAAACAGTACTGCGCAAAAATTTTAAGAAATAAAAATACAAGAATTTTTTTTATGTTATTTTGGCTGCTTCATTTCCCAACATTGTTGATCCATGATGAAATAAATGCTGGAAATTTAATCTTCCCTGCGATTTAAGAAGAGTTAAAACCAAAAGGAAAAATTAAAGAACAGAGTGTGGGTGTGTTTT
Organism: Pocillopora verrucosa; assembly: GCF_036669915.1. NCBI lineage: Eukaryota > Metazoa > Cnidaria > Anthozoa > Scleractinia > Pocilloporidae > Pocillopora > Pocillopora verrucosa. The sequence continues at coordinate 12,237,628 of NC_089314.1, forward strand.
TTGCAGGGGGGGGTGGGGGGTGGGTGGCGGCGGCAGGGATTAATTATTTTAATCCTTTCATGCCAAGGAAACTGTGCTTGAGTTCGTGTGATGTTAAAAACTTGGCATCGTGTGCATATTCATCCCTTCAGTATCATATCTGTCAGTGTATTTTTAATTAATTCACATAACAGTATAAATTTGTTTTCTCTTTTGCAGACATTTCAACAGGAGAGGAGGCTTGCAAAAGTGGTGATCCTCCAGAAAATAAACGTAGAAGGCTAGCAGGTATTGTAATTATCAAGTGAAGAAATTTCATATAAAGCTTACGTTTTAATAACTTACATTATACTTAGAGTAATGAAGTGTCTGAGCGCAGAATCCAAAGGTCTGAGGTTCTATTCCTGGGGAGGACTCGATTTTTTTTGTCCAACACTTGCGACAAGACAGTAAAACATATTTCATTATTCCTTTATAATGACAATTCGTTATCCTTGTCCTGGTTTACTTCAGCTGCTTCAATGCCGAAAAATGATCAATCATAAAATAAAAATAAGATATTGTTTTGGAGCTTCTTCCCTCGCACTTAACTCAGACTTTGCGCTCGCCCCACCCTTTCCTCCGTTTGACTGAAAAGCGCAAAAAAATTGCGTCTGTTCTGCAGGCAAGGGTTCGTGTGGTTTTGAAAACTTGGCGTTGTATGCTTACTCATCCCAGCAATAAAAGTTCATGTTTCTTTTCTCTATTTTTCAGAACCGTTGAATGTTGAGAAGTGCCAAGAGAAGCTAAAATCTTATTGTGACACCTTCAGTAAGGTGAAAATCGTTCCATGGGACGAAAGCTCTTCCATTGAAATTAATGAGATCTACACACCTTTGAATTGGGTAAGAGATCACAGGAAGCCCAGCGGAGTGACAAAAGAGGAACTCGAAGACTACACCGACATGTTCAAGGGAAAACCAACACGAATGCTTGTTTATGGTCGGCCAGGAATTGGCAAGACTACGTTTTGTAAGAAGGCTGCATATGATTGGTCGAAAGCCTTAAGAGAAATCCTAATGAACTTTTGCATTTTGCTTCTGATTAAGTTGAGAGATGTGTGTGACGTGGAGAACATCCGCGACGTTTTACGTGCGTCTAAATTGCTGGCCAGTGATGGTCCAATCTCAGTTGATAGTCTCTATGATTACATAATTAACAATCAAGATAAAGTGCTTCTTATTTTGGATGGCTACGATGAGTACAGCTGTGCAAAAGAACACTCACCCATCCTTGCAATTTGGAATGGTGAGCAACTAAGAGATTGTCACGTTATTGTCACCACGCGTCAACTTAAATGTGACGAGTTAAGAGGCCCCAGCCACGTTCAGTTAGAAATTCAAGGTTTCAAAAGCTGGGAACGAAAAAGAACCTATGCGAGAAAATTTTTGGCAAGTGAGCAAGATCGTGACGAGTTCATGTTGTACTTGGAAGAAAAAGATCTCGGTGATATGGCAGAAATACCTCTCCTCCTGCTGATGCTGTGTATTTTGTGGAAAGAGAAACATCACGAAGGACTGCCAAAATTACGGGCCCACATATTCACACAATTCATTCAAACCATGCTAGATCACAAAGGCGAAATTCAACAGCCTATGCCATTTCAGAAAGTGACCTCCACAGAAGCCAGAGAAGACCTGAGTAATCTTGGAAAGGTTGCCTTTGAAGCACTTCTGCAAGACCGTCTTTACGTACGCTGCAGCGAACTCCCCAGCAATATTTCAAGAAGTTTTCAAAAATTAAGTGAAGTTGGGCTTTTCCAGATTGTCAATGTCACGAGTCTCAATCCTGAAAAAGGGGCCTATTTCATTCACAAATCCATACAGGAGTTCCTTGCAGCCTGGCACATTAAAGAGGAAGTATTGTCTATTAAGGGAGAAAGTACGCCTAGCCTTTCCAAAGTTGAATCATTTGAAAAGATCGTGAAGATGAGTGAAGCTCTGAAATTTGCCTGTGAGCTGTCAACAGAAGCTGCGTGTGCAGTTTTCCGTCATGTAGGGTCTGTTGGAAGAAAGGAATCTTTGTCGGAATGTGATTTCATTGATCTGCTTCAGCAGTGTGAATGGCAGTTGTCTCAAGATCAGGAACATTGTCTAAAGCTTATCTCGCATAGCTATATTTGTTGTTCAGCCGAGAAGAGGCGAGATCTCTGTTCGATGTTTCCCTCTTACACTGGAGGTGTTTTGTCTCTTGATTCTAACCAGCTGAACATTACTGCAAATGAACATTTGTTGAAATCTGCTGTGATACCCGACTTTATCTTTTTCCCTCGCGACAAAGGGGATTCAGAGAAAAGCTATCGAGACTTGATCACTGTAGCGGAGGACACAAATGCTGTTTTTTTTAGCTGTTCGGGCGAAAAGAAAGCCGCGGATTTGCTGAAAACGTTTCCGCGTCGTCCTTCGAAAGAGTTCCTCTTGAAGAGAGAGAGCAAAATTATCCTTTATGTTTATCGAATACAGAAAGAAGGTTCTTACTCTTTTCCGACTGAAATGCTGCGAGAGCTCATTTCATCAACGACAGAGTCTACTCAGGTGAAGCGTGTTGGCGATCCTTTGAATGAACAGGACAACGAAACAGCTTCGTGTTTGACTAAAAACACTGATAGCACCACTGGTTCGACTCCAAACAGCCTTTCCTGTATGAAGATCATTGACATTGTCGGCTTAGAGAGGCAAGAGATGAGGATGCTGGCTGATTGTTTACCATTTTGCACTTGTCTGCGATGGATAGTTATTGTTGGTGAACCGTGTGAAATCTTTGATGCTCAGTTAACAGAGACCATGGTGTCTCGTATCATCTTCACAGACAGACTTTCTACATTAATTCTTAATAATATCAACTTAAAAGCCAGACCTACCGCAGCCATCGCCAGATCTCTGCACCAGGCTCCCAGCCTGCACATTCTCAACTTGTCACAAAACCCTCTTGGTGAAGGAGTAAGAGTTCTCGCTCGACATCTTAGCTGTGTGCCTCGCCTGATTACGCTGACGCTTGCTGGTGTTAAAATGACAAGGCAACAGATGGATGATTTGAGTGCAGCTTTACGACAGCGTACCTTCCCCTTTTTGGTGACACGCTACCACGTAAGTTTCGTGATCTTAGTTTGCATATGTAGTCATTATTCATGGATGTTCTGTTCAATTACCCGTGGTGTTGTTTGAAGAATTTTTACGCCCTTGGTTCGCGGAGCAAGTGCGATATTTCGTCTGCTTTTATAGAACAAGAGTAAAGTTTATCTCATAAAAAGTCACCACCAGTCAGTTCAAATCAGTTTGATTTTAACTGTTTATTCTTTCATGAGACGTGTGAATACCACGGTGTGTAGGTATATTTTTATTTCGCTGTTTACATCGCAGTCGCTTTGTTGTCTGCATTTATTTAGAATACCTTGCACTAGTTTCTTGGCGTTTAAAATCACTTTGCCCGTTAATCCGCTAAAAAATAAGATCACAGAATTGAAAAGACTGTTCACGATGAAAATAAGACATTTTTCAGTTTGCTTCCTTTTGCCGTATGCTTTTTATTTGTCAGTCAGTAAAGGACTAGGTGTGCAGAAATTTTCTTCCTACTTGAATTTTTAACACGATGGAACTTTCAGTATTGATGATAACTACTTTACATTAGCTAGCGTTCATTGAGTTTTGAAAGGATGCGAAAGTAAGAGAGGGAAAGAGGGAATCCAAAGGGAAGCAAACATTGTGGCTTTATGATGATTTAATGATTTCAAATAAAAGGTTTTACATTCCTAATTACTGAAAAGGCTTACATACTTCAGAACATTTTAGAGTCATGCACTCTATGTCGCTACCATTTAATCTGTTAAACTTGGAGGAAGTAATTTTTTCAGCTAAGATGAGAACCCATATAAGTTTGTTTACGTTTGAGGAAGTCTGAAGTCTGTTTTTGAGTCAGTCTTAAACAATATTATTTTGTGTATTTATAGTAGAAACACAGAAAATGGATATACTCCATCCCTAATTTCATGCCTTCAACCTTGATAAATCTATTTCTTCTATAATTGGGGGCCGGAAAAAGGAGAAAACAAAATGAAACCAAAGTAAATGCGTTACAACTCTGTGCACGTGAATGTGAGGACGGCGACTTGTTTTCAGATGTTAATGACAGCACATTAATGTCAGTGTTTGGAAGAGATCAAGGAGCTACTCTCTACACTTGTCTTAAGATTTAGGAAATCTGCTAGTGCTGGTTTTCAGTTTTTTGTATATTCGTTTAGCTATTTTTTTCCCTTCGGAAAGTGGTCTTGATTTCCATGAGAGAAACAGAAATTAAGGGAGCAAACATTTGCTTGTACTTTCCATGAGGTGAGCATCTGTCTGTATGAAATGATTTGAGACCTTATTTTTTTCACTTTGTTTTATTAACAGTTCTCAAGAGTTGTTAAATAATGTCATACTTAAAAGCTGAAGCTTCTCTCTGATGGAGGAAAAGTTAAATTTCAAAGGAAATTTGGGGTGTTTCTGGATGCCCTGAGAAAAAAATTTTTATACTTAAGTATTCCCTCAGAAAGAGCTTCTGGAAGAGTATTTGGGAGATTTGTAGAGGGAAGGTTAGTATAAATCTGTAATTTTTATTTGATTGATTAACTCAGTGGTTCAGTATTTAATTTAGATTTTGAAAAAATGCTATGAAAGCACCACAGAATTTTTCCCCTTAAACTTCCTTTTACACAGATTTTCCTTTTCTCCCTCCTAGCAAGAAGTTACCAGAACGTTGTCGATTAGAAAAGAAATGAGTGAGGGCTTACTTGAAAAGCAGTAGAGAAAGTATGCTACAGCTGTGAGAGAGATATTGGTTCAAATTTCACAGGCAGAAATTCTCTAATGTCAATGCTGTGCAGTTACTTTGATCAAACATGTTTTCATCAGGCTCTATCCGGAGAACTTCTTGTTAATTAGCCTTTGTAAAAACAACAATGAAGGTTACATCCATCTGAATAAAGTTCACCCTAACTAGGTTATGTCTTTACATTTTTTATATGAACTTACTAAGTAGACTGCTATGCTGATGAGCTGCTGAATTACAAAATGTTGCCACATTTGAAATGCGCAAAAATAATGTCCACTTACCATGCAGTTTCCTCAGTTTGGAAAATGAGTACTAGCTGGGGACGGGCCTTTAAGTAAATATTCATAACCTTTAAAGAGGAGACATCAGCAGTTCCTTGTTCTCACATAAACTACTGAACCTTTGCCTTAAAAAGTTACCATGTAGAAGGTGGTCACTCAGATGTTATGTATATTTCTTGAACACTTCAGCTTAATTCCCTAGTAGCATAATCAGTATGGGCCCCAGCATGGATGTAATTGGACGATATCTAACTTTTGATGAGCCTTGTGATGTTAGCTTACATGGAACATTCCTTAATGGAAAAAGTTGTTTTAAATTGACATGGTCAAACATACTCATAGCATAATTTCTCGTCGTATAAAATGTAACCAGGGTAAACAAGTTGGAGTTCAGTTGTACGTTGTTTGACAAGATAATGTTGATTGTTGATTTGTGATTTATCTCAGGATCTCGACGGGAAAGTCAAACCTGAAGAAGAATGGTCAACAGATGAATCAGAAGATGAGTCAGATCCTGGGTCAGATCCTGGGTCAGATTCTGGGTCAGATCCTGGGTCAGATCCTGGGTCAGATCCTGGGTCAGATCCTGGGTCAGTTACCGACTCAAGTGACGAGGAGGAGCCTGGGGCCTACCTGCAAATGTAACTGACCAGGACTGGCTCAGTAGACCACCTGAAACTAAGGAAACTTACTATTGGTCAGAACTGGCTGGTCAGACCAGTCCATCCATTGATAGAATTCCTTCAAATATGTTCAGTTAAAGAAGTCAATACCTAAGCTGTAGTCATTGTTTTGAACGAAATTTGAAAACAAGTGTAGGAAACCTGATTAAACAAAGCACATTTCAAGATGATTGGTTGGTACGGTAGGTTTCTGACCAATGGTGAGAGACTTTAGTGATCTGATCAAATGAACAAACAATCAACGGTTGGATGAAAGATAAGGAAATATATTTTTAGAATCACTTAGCTTAGGTAAATTTGTACCTTCACTAACATGGTAACTCCCTTCCACAACGTCACTAAGAACATGTGGGATGTTTCTCTGGAGTCAGAGTGCCTCATCCTTGAAATCGATTGTTGGATTTGTAGGTTATTTTTTGATGTCCAATATTATTGGTTGTGGTTTTGTTTTTACTGCTTTGAGCTTCAAAATTTGGTTTTCTTGTTATCAAGGTAGAGACTGAGGTATTTTTGGCATTTTTTAGTTTGCTAGGCTTGGTTATGTGCTGCCTTGGCAATTAGTAAATTCATGAGGCTGACTGTCATTTCTTTTGATGCAAATGTAAGAAGTCCTCAATTAGGCCATTCGTCATAAAATAATAGATATTTCAATGTGGCAAAACCTTAACTACAGATTGAAGTCTTCACTAAAAGCAACACAACGGTGTGAATATCAGTTTCTTGATTTAGGATCAATATTTTTCTCATTTTCATAGCATTCAACATGCTGTAAATGAACTTAGCTGTTTGTTAGTTAGGGACACCCTTCTGCCTGCCTAAATTTCTAAACATTCCATTTGAGATTAATATAAATAATACATTGTGGTTGACATTCAGTCGTCAGAGCTTTCAAAAGTCAGTTGAGTTTGGTGGAAAAAGGGAGACTGTGTTTGATAAGTATTTCCCAAACTCTGAATTGTAAAATAATTTAACACAGTATTGTATTGGTTGTACTCTCAAAATTGTGACAGTTAAGTCTAAGTATGAACATTTCACTAGTAAAACCCTCAGATCTTACTCACATCTTATGCGTCGTGGTTTCCGGTGTTCTCTACCGTTTTAAGCTTGTTTTGCCATCACTGTTATTCCTGTTCCTCATGTACCGAGTCACACAGCGTGACGCCTTCACGAGTCAATTGTTTGCGTTTTCTCGAAACATGAGCTTGTTTGTCAACCAAAACCATACATGAAAACGGATGGAAATGTGCGAAGCTCCATCGAAATGTGTCAAAAAGGTTTTGGGAATGTGATCAGGAGGAAATTAGATTTTTATTTACTTGAAAATCGAAGTTGATTAACCATACGTAAGTCGTATTATGAATGTAGAATAAAAAAAATATTTATGGCAAGGTTTGCTATACTTTTGCTTTCGAACTCTTAGCTTTGCGATGGCTATACAAGGTGTGTTTAGGTTTTCCCCTCGACTCTCTATCACAGTTTCATAAAGTTATTTATGTAAGGGTTGATAAAACTTTACATTTGTATTTTCCCTTGGATTCATCATCACGCATGGGAAACTTAATCGGTAATCAAGTGTACTTTCAAGAAGCGGTAACTTTCAGGAAGTCATTTTCACCCCGACAAGTAAGCTCATTCCAGAACACATAGCGGAAAAGCTCTGATTGCCGTGCTTGTTCTAATGGCTACAAGACTTGCTTGGAATTTTAAAGATAAACCAGTCCATCGAAAAAGATGTAAGTTTAATCTTGACTCGAATATCAAGGTGAGCGATGCTTTCCACGTGCTTACAAAGGCTGATAAGACTTAAAATAGTTCAAGAAATGAGATTTTAATTTTTAATAAACATAACATTGTAACAGAAAAAATTCTTCCAACCCAGCACGATACATGTCTTGGTATCTTTTCTTGTACATGAATTTAGACAAGGTGAGAATAACATTTGGGGGCCAAGTGTGGGTAAAGTATGAGCCTCTTGTCAACTGAGTATCATCTGACATGCATGTCGGTCAAGAGGCAATGAGTTGCAATGTTTGCCCCGTGGCGATCCCAGAAATCTGTGCGCAAACACAAGGATCCGATTACTGGCAACTCATTCATTGATGTCAGTCAACATGTGGACCGAGTGTTGCACTACATATCGGCTGATACTCAGTTGTTATGTTGACTGTTAGTGTCGGTCGATACTCATTCAATAGATGCCTTTAGTACACGAGATCGGCTCCTTTTATCTACATATCCCGTACGAAAATTTGAAGCCGGACAGAGCCTGAAGACGGCCTTGTTCCGGCCAGATTACCATTCATAGAGCCAGACATCGACACGCCATGAGCCGGACAAAAAAATTGTCTTGGCTTTCAACTAATGAGCCAGAAGATGTTACGCTTTTTTCAGGGCCATGAGAGACTAGACAAGACTAACAGGAGTAGGGCAAGAGCCAGACAACGCTGAATACTTTTTACACATTTTAAGGCAACATATAATTCACCAATGCACCCGTTTTCAGAGCCTGACAAGGGACTGCCGCGAGCCAGACGAGCACTGTTTTTAAAATTCTTATCTTGACGATAATTATCACCGCTCGAAACTTGCTTTCACTTGGATAACATAGCATAGTCACGCAACAATCTTTCCGTCGGTTTTCTCGACACAGTCGAGTTAGCATGAGTTTTTCGGGTTGGAAATATTAAAAATGTTCATTCTAGGAAATGGGTTAGTTGACGCCATCGAACGACTATAAAAAGTACATTTGACTCGGTGTTTAGGGGAAGCTTTGAGTGTTAACAATTCGCGAGAAAATTCGATTCCTTTTCTAGTATTCAAAGTCTTTAAAGAATGTTAACGTGCCTTAACATTCTCAGTCTGAAATGAGAACATGTTGACTATTTCACTGTACTCAAAATGTCAAGCCCCTTGGATGTGATTGGAGAATTCGATATCTTTTGAATGTGGCTACAATTTTGATTTACTGAGCCACATATGAACCCTTTTCGGATTTGAGCGTCAAATTCTGCATTTTATTGAGTTAAAAAGATGGCTTTCATCATTTTGTAGTTTAATGTGCTCAGGTATGTGCTGTTCAACGATCTTGTTCATAGTTACGCTGCGTGTGTCGATATCTCTGATTTCCTTAACCCTTTATCTCTCATGAGTGACCAAAAGGTAATTTCTCCTTACAATATCGAGCATACAAGTGATGAAAATAAAGAGAAATATCGATTATAGGATTATTAGTTGATCCAATACCAAATTCTCCAAATTGACACTATAAGAATTGTATGGCAGGCGGTAGGGAGAATTGTTAATGAGATCTTGTGAGTTAAAGGATTAATTGCAAACAGGAGAGGTCTTTATTCGATCTTTATGGAGAGGATCCAGCATAGGTTTGGCGGGATGCGGGATGAGGCTTACAATCAAGGTGGGATGTGGGATACGTGAAATTTTAAAGTCGGGATGCAGGACTAAAATAGGAAGGCGGGACCGGGATATGCTCCATTTGGAAGGCGGGATAAGGGATTGGACGGGTATAAGCGGGATAAGGGATTGGACGGGTATAGGCGGGATAAGGGATTGGACGGGTATAGGCGGGATCATTATTTAGCTCCAGTTAAGAGTCACTCGATGTTGAATCTTTCACCCTTAAAAATAGTGGAAAGGAAGCAGCTTCTGAAACAGATATCTCAGCCGTAAATTTGATTGTTGGGTGGTGTTTATTTGCTTGTTCAATGAGCCGGTTGACGACGTATCTGTTGGTGAGCAAGAGAGAGTTTAAGTCTCGAAACGAGCGGTTTATTGGCGCCTTTATCTTGGATTTGCACTTCGATTTTAGCCATGAACATACTTGCAAAAGCTACTGCCGTTTCGGTGCCCATAGGGTTTCCGTGCGTTTGCAAGCAATTTTATTCGTTGAATTGGGATGAGTTTTCCTGCAAAATCAGTTTAAATGGAGGGGAGGGGTGTATCTGTGCATAAACTCATAACGTCCATTGAAAAGAGTATCAAGAATTTTTTTTCTATGAAGTTGATGAAGTCTGTTGTATCTTTGAGATGAAATGAGCTGTTGGTCTCTCCATAGGTGGAGTTAATTGTCTCACTTGTAAAGACCGTAAACACACAGAGGAACAACCGTTTTTTAAGCCGTCTAGATATGCGTTAAGCAAGTCTTTCCCTTTCGCCCTTATGAGAGAACATTATCAGTATTGCAAAGACTATAATTTGTCCATCAGTTTAAATAGGGCGTTGAACTAGAGCAACGTGGGTTTAACCAGGCGGGATTGGGATAGAAATATTCATTGCGGCGGGATAACGGGGCGGAATGAAAAATAGCAGCGGGATGCGGGATTGGACAAGTCTATTTAGGACACTCTATGGTGGCTATTCCTTGTTGCATTTTAGTCCTTTTAACATTGGAAAAGTTAATTCGTGGCCCAGATTAAGATCTCTATCAAGAAGTCGAGGAAATGCAAAGACACATTTAAGTCTCACTTATTGCAGATTTGCTTAACTTTAAAACTACTGTTCACTTTACATTGTAAATAATTTAGAAGAGAATAATGCAGTGGGCGCATCATAGATTGAGCGTCAATCGTTAATGGCTACTTGCTTTAGATTCTCGGCGTTTAAAATCACTTTGCCTGTTAGCCCGCTAACAAATATGAATACAGAACTAAAAAGACTGTTTACGGTGAAAATAAGACATTTTTCAGTTTGCTTCTTTTTGCTGTATGCTTTTTATTTGACATTCCGCAGTAAAGGACTATCCTGTGATGTGGAAAGTTGATCGAGAATCGAGACGCCAAACGGTGTCAGGCGCGTAGCGTGGTCATTTTTTCAAGTACCCAAAAGTACACATGATCTAGAAACCTAAGTAAACTGAGCGAAAAATACTGCGTTCTTTATTTCTTGTTCGAAATAGTTGTGTGAATACATGCAAAGAACAAAGCGTCTTGCCCTTATTTTGAGCAAACTTGGCCCAAACACAACATTGTTTTGGTTGTGGATCCTCGAGCATGTGCTCAGCAGCGTTTTTCGTTTTATAGTACACTTTTCATTTACAAGCAAAGAGCGAGGCGTCTTTCTTTGTGCTGTGCAAACTGGTCGAGTACACTCTCAATATTGATTTCTTTTTCCTTGTGGATGTGCAATATTGCTAACGATGAAAGGTGATGGTCGGTCATCGTGTTTCGTAGAGGCGTCTTCAACCTTTTCATCGAACTAACGCTGCGCTCAGCAGCGCATGCCGACACAGGATACGTCAAGAGCGTTTTTACTGCTACATAGATTCCTGGGTAGAATGCAGCATTAGCTACATCTAATGTTTCTACCAACGTCTGTGGGAGAGGATCGGTTGGCTCCCTGATAGACCAGCGGTACTTCCATCTGTTCACTTCGAGTTTGAACTCTTCCAAATCGATGGCCATGTCACTACCGTAGTGCGCATGGATCGACTTCAATTTTTCCTCCATCAACTGGCCAAGCTTTACTATAAGCAAGAACAGTAATCTGTGATCTATGCTAACTCAATTAGCATTGGTAATTAGTCCCTAGGGATTTTGGATATAGTAGATTGTTTTGTATCACTCCTTGTCACTTCACTTGAGGCCTTGGGCTGTGTACTGCTTGAAGCGTTCTATAACTTTTTTCGACGGATCAATCCGACATGGCGGAACAAGTTCCCCAAGCCGTTGCCGGTGGAGCGATAGCTCAAGTTGTTCAAAATCCTCAACCTGCTCAAGGCGAACCTGCCGTGGCGCAGCAAGCTCAGGACCAACCTTTGGCACAACAAGCTCAGAATCGAGAGGTATGCATCTTTTTCTGTTTCGGATACCATGTGGTTGATTATATTTCAGTGGCTAATTTTTATCGGTAGAGTTTAGATTTGGTTTACTTTCTGTAGATGTGAAATTGTGTCAGGCCTGCGGGGCCGTGAAAGTTTTTTCTTTGCCTGCGGGGCCGTTAAAGTTACTTGCCTGCGAGGCCGTGAAAGTTTTCTTTGCCTGCGGGGCCGTGAAAGTTTTTTCTTTGCCTGCGGGGCCGTGAAAGTTTTCTTTGTCTGCGTGGCCGTGAAAGTTTCTTTGCCTGTGGGGCTGTGCTGAAAGTTTTCCTTTGCCTGCGAGGCCGTTTGGATTTATTTGCCTGCGGGGCCGTGGAAGTTTCCTTTGCTTAGGAGGCCGAGAAATTTTCTTTGTCTTCGTAGCCGCGAAAGTTGTTTTGTCTGCGGGGCTGTTAAAGTTTTCTTTGTCTGCGGGGATCAAAGTTTTTTTTCTTTGCTTGCGAGGCCGTGAAAGTTTCTTTGTCTGCACTGTCATTTAAATTTTTTGTTTGTGCTTCTGGGGTCGAAAATAGTTTCGGTGTTTTGCTTTTTGGAATGAAATGCTTTATGTTCTCCTTCGGTTGAGGTAGTGTGATGCTGGCGCGCAAGAATAAATTTTTTCTCCTTTAGCCTTTTTTGTTTTTGTGGCTTGAATTTTACTTTGTAGCCCCTCGTTTAAGAAATTGCTTGCTGATGTAGAAAGTTCTGTTGCCGTGCTTTGCTTCGTTGGAGTGTGATGCCTGAGCATCAGTCGCCGTTCATTTGCTTGTGCAAGCTTACGTGTAGTAGCTTTTAGTTGTACGGTATGTAAAAAAGAAAAAAAAAAAACGAAAGACTGCTCTGCCGTTGTGTGTTTTTAAAACAGTTTTTGGCCTGTGAGGCTAGGAGCGTTCATCGTTTTTGCTGGAAGTTTGAGGTTTTGATAATTTAATTTAATTTTTATTTAATTTAATCTAACCTAATGTAATGTAATATTTCATAACTTGTAATCTAATCGGTGTTGTTCTTTTTCAGCCTGTATTATACTGTGCTCGATCAGTTATGAGATTGAGTAATGGAAAGAAAGGGAATGAATGGATCAGTGATTTTTTATCTTACCTTTTGAAATCTGTTATATAGGAGGAGGGTGATCTTGCTCGTGTCTTAGAGAGACTTAAGAAGTTGGAAGATTCCCAAAAGCAATCTGTTGAATCAGTGTTAGAGGATTTACAGCACCTAATACGTTCTCCGTTGTTCTAGAAGGACCAGGCAATTGATTACCTAGTGAATCTGAAGATTGTGGCCAAGGAAACAAAACACGCGAAAGCTGAATTTTATTCTGCAGTGCTAACGGCAATGCAAAATAAAATGTGGGCCTCAATCATGCAATTTAAGCGCTATCTTGAAGCCCTCTTAGGAGATAAAGAGGATGAAGTGGTACTCAAGCGGATTGCTGCCGTAGATAAAGCGTTGCGAGTGCCTGGAGTTGGTGCAAATCGTTTCATGCCAAGGGGGAGAGGCAGGGATAGATCACAAGTCCAGGGTTTCAGTGTGGCCTATATGGGCATTATCAGAGGTTCTGTCCCTCGCGTCCACAGCCAGGTCCTCAGTCTAAGAGGCCTCGCCTTTATAATCAAGGAGTTGAGGCACCTCAAAAACAATGAATGTATTGACAGGATTAAGGCGTTTTCCCAATGTTTTTGATCAGTTTCCAGTATTTATGCCGTGTGTTTCCCGGCATTAAAGGCTCCCTTTTCATTGTGTCAATCGGTGTCTGTTGTTGTTTCAATTTTAATTCACTCTTGTAAGTTCTGGATCGGGGTAGAGTAGCTCCTGCTGGTTCATCACATATGGTGACCACCAGACGACCTGTTTTCAGGCGAATTGAGGCTGCTCCCTCCTGATCGGGAACCCCAGGTCTTCCCATAGGTGATCTCTCTTTTTGCCATCTTTTCCTTAGATTTTGGGTGGTACTAAGCGTAAAGCTGCTGTGGATGACTTTTACGTTCTTACGGAATTTAAACTACAGACAACGGCAATTAAACCAAGAAACGAGACCCTATGGGTGGATATGACTGGGGTTCCCGTTCAGGGGGGTGCAGCTGTGTGTTGGGAAAGTGTTATCTCATCTGGTAAGGTTCCGGATCTGGGGACTTTACATTTAAGGGATCCGGATTCCTTTGTGGCAGGTGGTCTTCACCGTAATTCAGCCGCATGGGAGCTGGTACTTGAGGGTCATCCGTTGAGGAACTGTATTCTAGATTGGATTAGAAATAAAGTCGACATCTTAAGTTTTTCAAGACCTTTTGCAGGAGTTTTTAAGAGAGCTAAATATTCGTCTGCTGTTCCACCTAAGAAGATTTTCCCGAATCATGTAAACTGTAAAAATTTTACGGAATTTATATCCAAGGAGATTCGGAATCGTGTTTTAACCGGCGCGGTTAGAGTCTGGGGGGTAGTGGGTGTCGATGATCCCCCCCATCTTGTGTTGCCACTCACGGTTGAACCTACGAAGCCTCGACTTTGTATTGACGCGAGGTTTCTAAACCTTTGGATGAAAGATATGCCGTTTTCCCTGGATAAACTGAGTGAAGTGACTAGGTATGTTTATCCCGGATCGTTCATGACCAAGTGCGACGACAAGTCCGGGTATGATCACGTGATGTTGACAGAGTCCTCGCAATCATACTTTGGGTTTAGTTTTGGTGGCCTGTGGTTTGTTTGTACGACTCTTCCGTTCGGATGGAAAATCTCCCCTTATGTTTATCATACCATTGGTCTGGCCGCCACAGGTTTCTTGAGAGCTCAAGGGATTCCTTGTTCTCTCTATATAGACGATCGCTTAAATGGAGAGCTTTTGCGACCGACTGGGTCTTGGTCCATATTACCAGCGGACAGATCTTTGCAGTTCAGGTTGCTGGCAGCTACAGGTGCCATATTCGTTGTCCTTTCTGTGTTGGTTGATCTCGGTTATACCATTGGTATCAAGAAGTCGGTTCTTGTGCCGGTCACATCCCTGGGGTATTTGGGTCTGATCGTGGATTCCGTTCGACAATCGTTTTTGGTGCCGCGCCGTAAGATTGAGTCCTGGGCCTTAATTAGGGAGAAAATTCTTGCCTGCAAGAAAACTGTTTGGATCAAAACTTTACAACGATTTCAGGGGAAATGCATATCTTTCTCTTTGGCTGTTCCAGCCGCGAAATTGTTCATTAGAGAAATGAGTAGAGCGATTGCTTCTGGCTTGGATGATGGGCAAGTGTCTATGACCGACGCTTTGAGGGAGGAAATTTCGCATTGGCGTTACCTTGACGACTGGAAGGACACTCTTCCGTGGAGAGACGAGAAGCATGTGCGTATTGCGATTTCTACCGATGCGTCCGGTTATGGGTGGGGTTGTGCGGTTCATTCACCTTCGGATGATCAGATTTTTCGAGATTATTGGAGTCAAGAGGAACTGTGTCTCGATATTTCTACAAAGGAAATGTTAGCTTTGTTGTATGCTATTAAAGCTCTTCCTGACGGAATTAAGGATTGCCGAATTGATGCTTCTATTGACAGTATGGCAGTATTAGGTGCGTGGCAGGGGTCTGGCAGTAGGAGATCCCCCCAGTTAACGTCAGCTACAAAACGACTTTATTTTGCTCTATCTTCTCGTAATGTTCAGTTGAACTTATCCTATGTACCGTCTAAGGAAAATGTGGCCGATTTTCCGTCTAGGACAATGTCACGTGTGGATTCCAAATTGTCAATGTCAGCTTTTGAGAGGGTCGATAAAGAGTTTGGTGGAGTTGAAGGTCATTCGTTTGACTTGATGTCTTTGGACTCAAATGTAATGAAGAACAAAGATGGGTTTTCCTTGCCGCATTTTACTCCTTTTCCAAGCCCAGACTCCAACGGCGTGAATGTCTTCAGTCAAGACTTGCGGGTTTTTCCGTCCATGTCCAATCCTTATGTCTTCCCACCATTTTCTTTGATTGGTCCACTGTTGAAGTTTCTCTTGAATTTTAAGATCCCGTTCACTATTGTGGTTCCAGAGTTTGTTCCTCATCGCTATTGGTGGGTTGAATTGAACGCAAGGTGTTCTGGGAAAATTTGTCTTGGTACACAGGGTGACTTGAGTGTTCTGCTATCCCCATCAAAGTCGGGTTATAGTCCAACACCTTGTCCCTTTTCTATGTGGGCGTTTCGCGTGTCTCGGTTCTAGGTGTAGAGTCGGGCTCATTGTTTGTTTCGTTTTTGTTCCCTACAGACATTGCCTAGAGTTCCGAAGTTATTCACTCCCTGCGTTGCGTGCCCACGATGCTCACATCCGAACGATGAGGATTTCAATTTCTGTCAGAAATGTGGTTATGTTAGACGTGCTACAATCCAAGGACCACTAAAGAAATTGGATATTGATGAAGGCAGCATTGCCCAACGAGTACGCGAGTTGAATGAGCAACGTAGTTCGTCTCGTTATTCTAAACAGAAATCAGCTCTGGAATTGGAGTTTATAAATTTTCTGGGAAACTTGTCAGTCCCCAAGTCTTTGTCGTCAGCGCTTCCTTCGGATGTTATTGCGTTCCTTGTGTGGAAGGATGGAAAGGGAAGGACACGAGTTCATAGACAGGATTGTCACTCCTGGGGAGGTAATGCGGGGCTAGATTGTGAGTGCCCTAAACGTTTGGCATTTGGGACTATAGATTCACTGATTGGCAAGTTGCGTGCTATATTTGCAGAGAGTGGTCGAGGCGCAGAATGGCAGTCTTTGTTAGGTGTAGGTAATCCAGCTTCTTGTAGGTCAGTTAAGACTTATTTGAGTAATGTGCGGGAAGAACAACTAAAGGCTAGGGTAACTCCACGCCAGGCAGAGCCTATCTTAGTGAACGATTTGTTGGTTATCTCTGAATACATTAGAGCCCTTTTGTTGCATTCTTCGACTTTGCGCGCAATTCAGATTTTTATGTATGCCCGCGATCAGGCTTTATTTAAGGCATTATTTTTTGCTGGTGATAGAGCAGCTGATTTGTTACAAGTAAAAGTATCTGATGTTTTACGTTTCTCGGATAATTCTGGTTTGTTGTTCAATCATGTTTGGACAAAGTCTCTCAGGTCAGGTGACGCAAATGTGTTTGCCTTTAAGCGGGGATCTAATCCTTTGATTTGTCCTGTCCGGGGTTTGGAAATGTATTTTGATGTGTGTAAGCTGTTACGTATTAACCTTGCGCCAGGTTTCCTTTTTCGCTCTATTTCAAAATCTGGCGGAGTTTGTTTCAGCCATTTGGAGTCTTCGGCGGCTCAAGCGCGATTGAGTATTTATGTTTCCGCGCTAGTTGGGAAGTTATCTAGTAGTCATTTAACAGTTCATGGGTTTCGCAGTGGGGCGGCTGTATCTTTAGCATTGCGAAGCGTAAGTCTCAGTGAAATCATGGACCACATTGGCTGGAAATCTAGTAAGACGGCGCTTCACTATATCAAGCTTAAGCAAGTAGTGAATCCAGCAGGCGCGGCGGCTAAACTAGCGGATCTCCCTTTACAAGCGGGGCAGGACTACAAACATCAGGATCATCTTGTGGGATTCTCCCAAGCTTTTTCATGAATTTATTTTATTGAAGTTTTGAACTATTATAGTATAGGTTATTGTTAATGATTAGATATAGTATGTATTAAGTAAGGATTGGAAAGAGGATTAAAGAGTTCTTTGTGTTTCTTTTCTTAGGGTGTGTGATTGTTCATTTCATATGAGTGTGGGTGTAGGCTAGGGAAGGCCAGAGCGATTCTCCATACCTTATTACCATCTCATGAATAACAATTCCTAGGGAGGAATATTACACTATGCTAACTCAATTAGCATTGGTAATTAGTCCCTAGGGATTTTGGATATAGTAGATTGTTTTGTATCACTCCTTGTCACTTCACTTGAGGCCTTGGGCTGTGTTCTGCGCATCGAAGCGTTTTCCCACCCACCCACCACCGGTCGGATTGATCCGTCTCACCATCACCCCTTCGCCTGGCTTGGGCTTTCCCGGCCAGAGCGATTCTCCATACCTTATTACCATCTCATGAATAACAATTCCTAGGGAGGAATATTACACTATGTGCTAAAATGAACAAAATTCTTGTAGCCAATGTAATGTCACTTACCTGGGATAAGGAGCTGAGCCTTGAAGCCTGGTAGTGGCACCACAAGCTTTTCATTGATCTCTGTTGTAATGTTGTTGCCTTCCTGCCGTTCTTGGCGATGATGGATCAATGCCGTAGTCCGAGGCGATTTCAATAGCCTTTTCCATCAAGGCCTCCCAAACAGCATTGTCATTTCGCTCGGCATGCAGAACAGAGGAGCAGGTTTTTGCTTCTTCGGAGGCTTGAATCAAGTCGAGATCAGGGCTCTGGGTACACAAAAATGGTTTTGATTCTTAGTAATGTGGTAAATGTAAAAATCAAAGATATATTATCATTTGATTACTCACTTGAAGGTATACCGACAGCTTGTTAGTATATTAAAAAATATACTGAAGCACAACAAGAGTAATAATGAAGTGAATGAAAGTGATCCTCGCAGTAATGTGCACTACTTAGGCAGTAGTGAAAATAAGGCCTGAAAAAAATTCAGGCCTGTACGGGATTTGAACCCACGTCTTCATCCGCAGTTGACTTTCATATATTCTTAACCGTTTATTTCATCACTTCATGGGTTTATTTAGAACCAACATCATGACCAGCTCCCAGTTGGCTTGTTAGCTCAGTTGGTAGAGCGCTGCATCGGTATCGCAGAGGTCATGGGTTCAAATCCCGTACAGGCCTGAATTTTTTTTTTACTGCCTAAGTAGTACACATTACTGCGAGGATCACTTTCATTCACGTCTTTATCCGCAGTTCAAATATATGACTTTCATATATTCTTAACCGTTTAGTAATAATGAAGTCCCATTTCAGAGTAGACGCGTGGAGCGCTCTGGCATTGCAATCACCTTCCTCGCTTTGCTGGTCTAACGTGTCGATTATAACCTAACAATGAAAATTGATGGATAAGCAAAATGTTCCATTGTATTTAGCTCATAAAAGATGGGCTATGATTCAGATTAGTAATATCAATTAATACCTTGAAAGCGTCGACGAAAACTGCCAGGCAATCTGCTCTGGAGGCCCAGCGCGTTTCACAAAGCACCTTCAGCTTTGAGCATCTTCCCATTTCTTCTCTAGCAACAAGATTGTCTCCAAGTTGTTCTTTAAATACCAACAAACGTTTTGCATAGAACTTAAAGGCCAACGTAACTTGTTGCATGGTATCCATGATGTTTCTCACTAGTGGAAGCTTTGATGCATGGACAATACAGAGGTTTAAGACGTGAGGTCGACAATGGATATAAACAGCATTTGGATTTACTTGACGAATCCGTGTTTGCACACCACTCACGTGCCCACTCATCACACTGGCGCCATCATATCCTTGGGCTCTCATATCATTCACTGAAGGACCGACGCTCTGGATGGTCTCTGGAAATTTTGTTGTGAGTTCCTCAGCATTGGTTCCTTTGTCTGCATGAACAAAAGTAAGGAATTCTTCACGTATGAGATGTTTCCTGTCCTCTTATATTACCTGCCAACAAAACGTATACAAATCGAAATTTGCTCTTTACTTGTAACATCAGTCGACTCATCAGCAATTAATGCATAAATGACCGATCTCTTGCAATTGTTAATTATGCCATCGAGAATCTGCTTTGCTGAAAAAAACATGGTCTCGTTCTGGATATCCGGACATGTATACTTGGAAATTCGAGGTGCGTTTTCTAGCTGGTCACGCAGAACTGAGTTTTCTTTCGCCAATAGAGACAGCATCATCATAAAATTGCTATCTTCGTCTTGGTGACCTCTGATAGCTATGTTTCGCTTCCCATCATAACTAGGACCTCTGTTATACACTTGAGAATAATTCTATTCCTTCTAACTTGTTCCGCTCTTTGAGAGTGAAGCTGTTGACAGATGTTAGATGCACCACCTCGCTGTGTGTGCAGAAACGCTTCCCCGCGAGCTACTGCAGTGTGATGAGCACTTTTTTCGCAGACGTGCTTCTTCACTAGTTTAGAAATATTGAACCAATCACGAGTACGGAAAGAACGATCATGGGTGATGAATAATAAACAGTAACAACAGTAGAGGGTGTCTGTCGAGGGGCTGTATCTCAACCAGGGTGTTCTTGCAATGATGTCGGGGTTTATCTTTTCTATTCTTTCCGGAAATGTTTCTAAAAATATACAAGTAAGGCCAATTACTAAATTTTCCAAGCATGCCTAGTGACGTTATTAGCTTATCAGTTTTCAATGAAGAATTCTTACTATAGCAAATCGTGGAGCAAGATGCTTTCGTTCAAAACTTGTATTCAAACCTTAAAGGAAAGCTGTATGCAAACAAATCAGCGCTATCCCATCTTCCTTCCAAGAGTGCAACCTTCTCACTGTCATTGTGACGCTTGCGACGAAAGACGAAACTTCGAGGGGTGTCGCTAGGCGTGTTTTCTAAGTGTCGCTGATGTGGGGACTATTTTACCGGTCGTAGTGAAACCACGAAAACCAAGATGACGATCAACGGTGTTTATTTAGATCACGATCACGATCACGATCACGATCACGATCGTAAACTGAAATTACAATAATATTATAACGAATGCATGAATCGACTTGAATTGGTGCGAAAGGCATGAACGAAACGCTTTACGTGCCTATGTCGATAACGCGATTAAAATAACAACAATTAACGTGAATTAACATAAACAAATAATAAAAAACCAAATTAAAACTACTCGATATTCAAAGATCGGCTACACGAAGACCATTTGCGGCTGATTAACAGCCCAAAGACTAAAATGTGGGCGTTGCTGTGTGAGCGTCTAGTTATTTCAAATACTCCTTTGATTTCAAGATAATTAGTTGTACTATTGTACAACACAGTACATATGTGCGCTATCGCCCAAGGTGAAAAACTAAACTTAAACATATTGAAATAAAAGTAACAAAATCACTTACATATCGGTCCCGCTTGTGCCAAAGGTTTGGAACGAAAGAACGAAGGTACTGCTGTTCAAGGCGAAATCTTGCGAAACTCTCGCCTAAAGGGACGCTAACTTAGCTTTTATATGCGCGTGGTGACGCTAAAAGATCCGATTACAAACCAATAGGGAAAAGATAAACATTGTAACTACGATCGTAACTAGGCACACAAAGTAATTAATAATTGATCTAATCCAAAAAAAAAACTGTACTTTTGTTCGATATCCTTAACAGTCAGTGAGTGCCTTCACTTGGCCACTTTCAATGAAACTCGCAGGATAGAGAGGGCCATTCTGTCTGAATTGAATTGTGCTAGATTTTTCTGGGAAAATATCGTGTGGGGGTGCCGCCACTGCTTGAGAATTTTCTGTAAAATCATCATATACAATATTTCTGAATAGAGGTTTGACGGCACGGCCGGCGTCACAGCGGATTTGGACCCCCCCGGTCCAAATCCGCTAGTGGATATGGACCCCCCCCTTCGCAGATTTGGACCCCCCCACCAAAGTTTCCTTTTAAGTATCCTTTGTATCATATTTGGTAACTAATTCTATTTACAAGCTTTTTTGTCGATGTTCCTTCCAATCACAACACAACATTTCCTCAATAAAGGTAAAAAAAAAAAACCAGCCACTTCGTTCCAATTCTACGGCATTCATTATAGCGAGTCGTACAATATACGCAAGAATTAGATGTGAACAAACTACTGCATTCGAACTATTGAAATTGTTACAATAAATCTTTGCTTCTTCCAATGCGAATCAACATTGGTACGAAACGTCATAACAATAGTGGAGACTATTGCGTCCAGTCAGAAAAATAACTCAGTCTGATTATCTAAAATAAAAACATTAAACAATTTTTGAACAAGAACGAAGAAACTACTCGTATTACAAGTCGTTCGTAAAGCCTATGATAAGTAAAAATGTTTCTATTCTGAACTATTGGAACTCTCAGCTTATTTTCAGATGCAAATCAACATTAATGTCAACGTCTTAACAAAAGTGGAGACTATTACATCGAAATCAATCTTATTTTCTAATTTTAACGATTATTAACTGTTGAGGGATCCGAAATAACACCTTAACAATTACGAAGGCGTCTAGAGTCTGGCAATCTGCAGACAATCCAGAGCCACTCGTCTTCCGGGGCAGTCTTAAATCCCTCGCAGCTCACGTGTAACCTTTCCTCGCACAATTCGCACTGTACCATGTCGTCCCAACACTCGGGCATTGAACAATGACAAATTAAATTAGTGTCACAAGTTTGTCTCTTATTAAATCTAGTGGTGTTCGACTATCGCGGAAAAGGTTAAAAAACGACCTCTCTCTAGACATTAAACTAAATTCTTGCCCATTTTCCCTTGGTCAAAAGAAACATCCGACGGGATGCCAGTTCGTATGCATTAACGATACGCATGTTTTGAATTAAACATACTTTAGTACGCACTGGAACGTAAAGTATCGTCCATTTTTACTAGAACGTTAAGGGTATCCTAGGTCACCATAAATGCATAAAGGATTTCCTAAAGGCGAGCGAGAGTGAAGCTGTAACTGTGGTAACAGGCCAGAATCAGCTAACATGCCTCTATTGTGTCGCCTCCCCTCAACTGGACCGTACAAGTTAACAATTAGTCCATTAGGGGCAACCACGGATTGGAACTTGATAGCATGAACCCTTTTGTGTCCATTGTATAAACTCCTATGTAAATTTCCAGGTCTACAAACTGGCCTGACTGTCCCGTCAACAAATCCCCAACAGTTTGTATAGGGAGCTCCAGCCTTATGAATGACATCAGCATAGGTTTGAAGATTGGCAGGGGAAAGCCAAGCTTGGTTAAAGTTTCTCAAGCGATGACAGTGCTGATTGTATATGATATCCATCATTGCATTTGTTATTATGCTAAACTGTGGAACGGGTCTAGCAAATCGAGGGCACATATCGCTGTAGCGAATAGGATATGCAAACCGTTTTAAAATAACACATAGAGCCTCAATTCCATCGACAACAAGTCTGTTATAACAAACAACTTCATCAGGAACTTGTAGCACATCCTTTAGAAGATGAATATCATTCTTTAAGAAGTGAAATTCAGCTTTACACTCGTCGTCACAAAGGTCATCTAAATCGAACGGGTCGTACTGCCAGTAGGGGAAATCAGGGTTCTTCGAAGCATTCATATCGTAAAGAAGAATAAATTCTTCATCGTTTAGTAGGTTTTCTTCAAAGCCGAAAAGTAGACATTCTCTTACGCTTCGTAAGTTTGGCATTTTCGAATTATGTTCGGAGACCTTCTAAACAGCTTTTGAGAAAAATATTTTCATAATTTCCCGCCAAATCAGGTCTTTTTGCGACGCGCGCCACCCTGCTTGCGTATGTAGCACGAATGGCGACGACTGCCACGAGGACGTCAACTACCGAACACGAATTTCGACGACGTCCTCCTAAGTGACGTCGTCCTTGCGTAAGGTCTCTAAGGAGAACGTTCTTGGAACGTCGCTCCTTTGCAACTTCGCCTTTTTGTTGCACGCTGGCCAAACAACACTGCATTGTTTAGTGTAAAAAAAGGTACAATGCAAAACTAAGTTAGAACATGGTATAGCTTTTGTTTTAGTTTTTAGAATTTAATCAAAGTGGTGTTTTCATCACGAAATCTTGATTGCGTACAAGTAAAATGTTAAAAATATAAACAATTGCTAAACATTTCAAAATTTTCTGGTCACTTCAAGTACGCACGTGCGTATATGCGTATAGGACGCTACGCGCCTGGGTGTGCAGAGATTTTCTTCCTACTTTAATTTTAAACACGGTGGAACTTTCAGTATTAATAATAACTACCTTACATTAGCTAGCGTTCATTAAATTTTGAAAGGATGCCAAAATGAGAGAGGAAATCCAAAGCGAAGCAAATATTGTGGCGTTTTGATGATTTTGATGATTTCAAGTAAAGATTTAACATTCCGAGTTGCTGAAAAGGCTTAATTACATACATTAGAACATTGTACAGTCACTCTTTGTCGCTACCATTTATTCTGTTAAACCTGGAAGCAAGTCATTTTTTCAGTTAAGATGAGAACCCATTTAGGAAAGTTTGTTTACCTTTTAAGAAGGCTGAAGTCTGTAGTCTGTTTTTGAGTGTCTTAAACAATATTATTTTGAGTATTTACAGAGGAAACACACAGAAACTGGATACACTCCATTCCTTATTTCATCCCATTAACATTGTGATACATATTCTATTCCCAAAGTGAGGACGGCCGCTTGTTTTCAGATATTAATGACAGAAAGTTTATATCAGTGTTTGGAAGAGATCAAGGAGCTACTTTCTACACTTTTCATAAAAATTGAGGAGATCTGCCGATGGTTTTTAAAGTTTTGTTCATTCATTTAGCAGTTTTTTTCCTTAGGAAAGTGGTCTTGATTTCCGTTAGATAAACAGGAAGTGAGGAAGCAAACAATTGCTTGTACTTACCATGAGCTGAGCATCTGTCTGTATGAAATGATTTGAGACCCCAGTTATCTCTCTTTGTTTTATTTACGACTCTTAAGAGTTGTTAAACAATGTCATAATTAAAAGCTGAAGCTTCTTTCTGATGAAGGAAAAGCTAAACTTAGAAGGAAATGTGGTGTGTCTCTGAATGCTCTGAAAAAAACTTTTAATACCCAAGTATTCCCTAAGAGAGAGCTTCTCGAAAAGTATTTGGGAGTTTTGTCGAAAGAAGGTTAGCTTAAATCTGTAACTTGCTTTTAATTGATTAACTCAGTGGTTTAGTATTCAGCTTTGGTTTTCAAAAAATGAAGGAAAGACGCCACAGAATTTTTTTCCCTTAAACTTCCTTTTACACAGATTTTCCCTTTCTCCCTCTGGTCCCAACCAGAAGTTACCAGGAACATTGTCGATTAGAAAAGAAATGACCAAGGGCTTCCACTTGAAAAGTAGTAGAGAAAGAATGCTACCTCTGTAAGAGAGATACTGGTTCAAATTTCTTTGGTAGAGATTCTCTAAAGTAAATGTAAATGCGGTTACTTTGATCAAACTATTTTTATCCGACTCTATGCAGAGAACTTCTTGTTAATCAGCCTGTATGAAAATAACATACATCCATCTGAATCAAGTTCGCCCTAACTAGGATTGTGTCTTTACTTTTTTTCTATTAACTTACTAAGCAGACTGCTAAGCTGATGAGCTGCTGAACTACAAAAATATCGCATCATTTCAAATGCTCACAAATAATGTCCACTTTTGCTGTTTCCTTAGTTTGAAAATGAGTACTAGCTGTGGATGAGCCACTAAGTAAATATTTATAACCTTTAAAGAGGATTCATCAGCAGTTCTTTGTTCTCACATGAACTTCTGAACTTTTGTCTTAAAAGTTACCTTGTATTCTCTGGGTGGGCTTGTGAGGTATGTGCATCTGTAGGACTCTAGGAAAGGTGGTCACTTGATAATATTTTGTTCATCATATGATGTAATGTATATTTCTTGAACACTTTAGCATTTTACTCTAACAACATAATCAGCATGGGCCCACCATGGATGTAACTGGAAGATATATATTTGGTGAGCCTTGTGATGT
This sequence comes from Pocillopora verrucosa, assembly GCF_036669915.1. Taxonomy (NCBI): domain Eukaryota; kingdom Metazoa; phylum Cnidaria; class Anthozoa; order Scleractinia; family Pocilloporidae; genus Pocillopora; species Pocillopora verrucosa. Next base: position 12,262,813 of record NC_089314.1, read on the forward strand.
TAGCTTACAAGGAACGTTCCTCAGTATAAAAGTTGTTTTTAAAATGAATCTCTCAATAATATTCTTGGCGTAATTCCCCTTTATATAAAAAGTATCGGGGTTAAACAAGTTTGAATTCAGGTGTATGTTGTTTAACAAACTAACAAGATGATGTTCAGTGTTGAGGTCTCGCAGATATTCTGTCGGGGCCGGTTGCCTTGCACTTGTTTAGTTTGTTTATAGGTGAAAATACCTTGTTTGTATTGGTTTTGTTTGTATTGGTTGGGTGAAGATGAAATCGTGTATCTGTGCAAGTGAGATACCTCCATAGTCTCCACTATCCGAGTCAATCTCACTGGGAAGTTTTGGACCAATGGTGAAAAAGTGGTGATTAAACTCGTCTGATATCTTTGCTGGATTGGTTATCTTCAATCCATTTACTTTAAGTGACGTCACTGACTTTTTCCAGATTTCCGGGACGTTAACTCACTGATTGTCTGCCAAGTCTCTCCCTGTGTGCTCTGTAAAGCTTTTTTGATAGTGTGCTTGTGTTGGTTACATTCCGTTGTCTTTTGTATAACACCCAATAATTCAGAGCATTTGACTCAATGGCTATTATTTTTATGATGTCTCGTTTATGCATTGAACCTTTTATTCCTGATGTGATACACGGAGAAGTACACGCGCGAACGCGCTTTTTCCTCAGTGGAGCGTATTTGTTGGCTATTGCCAAAAATGTATGTTTCCATTCCTGCCACATCTCATTTGGACTAGAGAATGCGTAACACGTTCTCCCAAGATTGGGACGAGATGTTATTTCGAAAGCTTTGTCGGTCAAATTTCCGAAAATTTCTGTAATTTATCGTATTTTTTCCACTAGACATTACGGTCAGAGCTAGTTTTCTGTAAGGAAAAACCATGCTATGATCACTAATCGCGGTGTGACGGACTCCTGAACACGCAATCTTATCCACACAGTTGGCATAGATTAGATCAATTAAAGTTGACGAGGTAGGTGTTATCCTTGTTGGTTCTGAGATGAGTTGCTGGAGTCCATAAACATCAGCAATACTCATCAGCTTGAGTGTATTGTTGCCATATCGGGTAGAAGTCCATTACATTTAAGATCTCCCGTTACCAAATACTCTACATTCTCACTGTCAAGATTCGAAATGAAAAAGAGACCAATATAAGCGTCTGGTGGCCTATACTACGTGATAACTACAACCCGTTTTGATTTAGACCTTCGAATCTCCAAGTAGAGTTTTTCTAGGGCATTCATTTAAGGTTGTTCCAAATGAAAAATTTTATTGAGGTTTTTTTTTTTTTTAATATGAAAACATACCCCTCCCCCTCCGTTTGTGATTGTGTTACCAGGAACTGTTTCGTATCCAGGATGTGGATTTTATTATGACTTGTATTTTCATTGAGTTTTGTCTCGTTAATTAATAATATATCTTTATCTTTATTAGTCAAGAGTATCCTAAGCTCGTCTATGTGAGTAGTCAATTTATTGAAAGTAAGAGGGCCAATTTTAGACCGCACTGACAAGGTTAAGTTTGGGTGAAGTCTGCACCCCTGTAATTTGGTACCCATTAACTTCTAATGCTGTATTTATTACTCTCATTAGGCACAGCATTCGAGTATAAAACAATTTCGATCTAAATGCGTTTGAAAATTCTTAAAAAAAAAGTTTGTTACCTTTAAAATGAAGGTGAAGTCCACCTTTGTCGAGTGTATTGAATCTACTCGTTCTGATGACAGAACTTTATCTTGTTCGCTGAGTTGAATGTTCAGTTGAGTCTGCCCCTTCTACATACAAGTTCCGGTATGGTGACTGTGGCATCGCAGGTGCTTTCGATCTGTCGAGTCACATCGACAACAGACGCGGCGACCTCTTCTGACCTCTTCTTGTTTTCTAACCCAGAGATCGTTGGTGCATGAGAATTGTGCAGTTTTGTTAGTGACAAAACACAATGTTAAGCCCATTTTTCCGTCAGATGTTATCACTTTGGTAAAAAAAAACTTAGTCGGTAATCAAGCTTACTTTTGAGAAGCGTAAACTTTCAGGAAATCAGTTTTTCCCCCGACAAATGGATCGCGTGACTTGCTTGCGTGAATTGTTTCGCTAGTCACGCAAACATAGCTTCTCCTCAGTTTCCTCGTAAAAGATCCCGGTGAGTAATGGGAATGATGGGAAGATGCTTTGCTAAGCACATTCAGAACACGCACGTGGAAGAGCACAAATTGTCGTCCTTTTTAGACTTTTAGGGGTTAAAAGACTTAGAATCTGTTGTGCTGGCTCGCAAGAGAAACGCGGTCGATGCTAAGCACGGTTGCACGGGCTTAATCAACGTTTTTAACGGCTTTCGAAAAAGTGCAACGAATAATAGGTTTTCCAAGGTTAACTAGCTTGTACGTTTGGAGGGCATTCAAGTCTGGGTTCATATAGAGTGATTCAATAGGAATATTCGAAGCGTCAGGTGGGTTCTTGTCACAATAATTAATAATTCAGTGTCGACCGATCGACGGAAGATCGTATCAATAAGATGAGGTCCAAGAAACTGAATCCTGCTTGATCGGACAAAACCTTCATTGAAAACATGCTGTTAACAAAGCTGTTAGAAGGAAGTGCTCTTCAGGAACTGATTGAACCTTGTTCATATATAATCTACTGATTGCAGGACTGACAAATTTAATTTCAGTTGCATTTGTAGAGCTCGAGGTTAGGATAAATTACAACTGAATGGGGCTGAATTATGTACTTGAAGGCTTCAATTTGCAACAAAATTGAGCTATTTTTGCATTATTCAAAATTGAGCATTCCCCTTCCCCTTTCAATCATGTTTGTGAACAGAGAAGTACTGGATTGCTCAGCTAAAGAAAGGGTTATAGGAAAGGGCTAGGGGTTGAAATTGGCATGATATTAATTCATTAATGTACAACAACTGCTTTGATGCAGATTGTAAAGGTAATGAATGGTATGGGGTATGATCAGTGAATGATATAATTAACTAATATACAAAGAATGAGATATGTAGATATGTAGATATATGTCAATAACAGTGAATGTTGATATAGTTGCTATGAGCTGTTTATTGCTACTCCAGCTGATCAATCAAACTTTTTTTATGACTTCTAAAGCAATAGTCAAAACATACCAAATTAAGTTACCATTATTGGATTAAACTCTCAGTGCATGGATCAAAAATAAAAAATGATTTGCTTCACTTACTGCCTTAGTTATAAACTCTTCTGCTTGATCAGGACAATAACAAAAAACTAGCACCAACCCAAGCTAATGAACAAACCTCATGTGTAAATGAAGTGGACTGAGAGTGAGGTGAAATAAACAACTCATGATCGTGAGGTTTCATTGTTTAGTAAACAGAATATTAATACAAACCTTTTATTCCAGATAAAAATTTATTTCCAATATTACATCATTTATGAAAGGAAAATCTGAAACATAGTACAAACAGCTTCATGAGGATCAGCCATCGAGTCTGAAAAGGTAAATTAACTCAATGCATTTTTTCTGTCAGTTAGTGATACTTAAATATTAGTGGTATTGTTATTGGTAATGGACCACTTCAGGCTATGTAACAGATGGGGGCAACATAACCACACCAAGGGTGACATAATTACACTTGGGGGCAATGTACTGTTACTGCCAGCTTGAGGTAATGTGTCTAGGACAATGCAGGAAGATGGTGACATGAATTTGTTTCATTCCTGTTTTGCTGTGGAAGCAGAAGAAATTAGCAAGACTTTGACCAGGGTCTCCTTTCCGAGTGGAAAAACAAACAAAAAAGTCTAATTTGAATTCAACAGAAGGCAATGCATTAAAACTATAATTCTACATGTAATTCCCCTATCTCCCTTTGAACAAAGTGGAAATCTGCGGCAACAAAAGGCAGTGCAGAAAGTTAAGGATATGGTAGACCTTCAAGGACCATTTTTTTTTAAATTTTTTTTAACAATAGTTTCCAAGAACAATTTGGCAAAATATTGAAATGCACTCACCAAATTGAAGAGCCAACTATAACATGAATGACTTCTGGAGGGTTTCTTGTGGCAAAACATCCTGGTCCTTGAATTTAACTGCATAAACATCTCATGATTTTGGTTGCACATGGAGATCTTTGCTATCTGTCTGCATTTAAAACTAGAATGTGAATGGAGGAAGATTTATTTATTTATCTTTTTATTCCTCCAATTCCTAGCTGATACATAGTTATGTAAATATAACGTGATATAACATAGTATCAGATCAAAAATTACAATAAGGAAAAAAATGCATAGAACAGAAATTACAACACTTAAATTGAATTACATTGTATGTTGAAGGAGAGGAGAGGGGCACATCTAGATAAACTTATATTGTGCCCCTTAAAGTTATGTATAACGAAGGACTTGAGATTTTTGATAAAAAAGTAAAGGAAAAATGACAAAATAGCTCATAAAATTATAAAAGAGATAATGTTTCATTAGTATTGAGCAAGGTACCAGCACAAAAGTGCTTTTTTAACCTTTTTTTTAGATGGTTTGTCTCTAATGGATTGCGGAATATCGTTTCAAAGAAACTTCCAATAATGCTGGGGCAAAATCTCCTAAGATTAGTTCGAAATAAAGGTATTGCAACTTGATTGGATGATGCACTGTGGGTACTTTAATTATGTAGTTCAGATACTAATGAAACAGGTATATTAAGAAACTTTTCATGGTGGAAATAATCATAAAAAAGCATACATGTGTTCAGTTTAACAATATCAGGAAATTTCAGAAGGCCTTTTACACAAAAGGACTTTTCTAAATGAAAATTTGCTACAGTTAGTGGTGGATAAAGATTGTAGCTTTCCTTTTGATGAGGCATAAAAATAAGAAACTTAGTTTTTGTCAAATTTAAGGTCCATTTATTACTGCATAGCCATTTGTAGACAGCTGGTAAATTATTGTTAAACAATTACACAATAAACTGTCAAGATCACTTCCAGAAGCTTTTAAAGATGTATCGTCAGCATATAATCTAGTAGAAAAAAAGGTGGAAGACTTTTGGAAGGTCATTGATGAAAATAGTAAACAGCAAAGGTCCTAGATCAATCCTTGAGGCACACCAGTGGAGATAAAACATGTATCAGAAGCAAAACCATTTGAATGCACCAGCTGTTTCCTGTTACTTAAGTAAAACTGAAACCAGTTGTATTCACTTTGTTGTAATCCATAGTACCTAAGTTTATTTAGTAATATTTGATGGTTAACTGTATCGAATGCTTTACTTAAATCTAGGAATAAAGAAACCACATAAAGTCCTTTATATAGAGAAGAAGCTATTTCTTCAATAAGGTCAATTAGACAATCAGAGGTTGTAAAACCTGGTCTAAATCCATATTGTTTCGAGGAAATCATGTTATCATTCATAAAATAGAATATCAGCTGATTAAAAATACATCTCTCAAATATTTTACTTATGGAAGAGAGAACTGAGATAGGTCAATAATTACTACATGCAAAATGAGAGCCTTGTTTAAAAACTGGAACAACTTTAAAGTTTCATACTATCAGGAAAAATACCTTGGTTGATTAAAAATAAATGTTAGGGGACAGTATATTTGAAGTGCTGCAGTTTTTAATAACAGTGGATGAATCTTGTCAATCCCAAATGACTTGTTTGTATCAAGACTTTCCAGTAATTAGAATACCTCTATTTCAGAGACTTGTGTGAAGCGAAATTGTTTTTGTTTCTGAGAGAGAGGTTGCTTTGTTATCAGATTTAGGCAGTTGTGCTGCTAGTGTAGAAGGGACATTACAAAAAAATCATTAAAGCAGTTGGAGATAGTTAAAGGTTGTTCATAATGTTTATTATCCACTTGTGGTTTTTCTATGTGAGAACTTGGCCGCTTCTTATTTATCAATAAATTGATGTTATCCCACATCTTTTTCGTGTTATCTGATTTGATTAATATGTCATTATAAAAGCAGTCACGATATATCTTATTAATGATAGCAATTTTATTGTGATATAATTTATATTTGTTTAGGAAAACATAATTTTGAGTAATAAGACATTTCTTGTATAATTTGTCTCTAATGCTTTGTGTTTAATCTTGGCTTTTTTAAGTGGTGCATGTATATTACTTACTTTATTGAAAATATGGAGGAACCTGGTATAACTTTCATTTACTTCATTGCATTTGTAAATAAAATCCCAGCTCTCTCTTTGTAGATCTGATTTGAAATTTTCATCTTCAAAACTCTGAAAGTCTTTGAATTTGTAATAATCAGGAAAAGGACTAAATTCTGGGTCATACAAAATAGTAAAGACTGGCAGATGATCCACAATCTCAACTGCAAGGCTGCCACTTGAGCAGGAAGTCGAAATATTTGTAAAGATATGATCAATGCAGCTTTGTGAATTTTCAGTAATTTGTGTTGCTTCAAAGATCAGCTGACTGAATCCTTCTGATTGTATTAAATTAATATGTTCCTTAGAGACACTTGTTTTTGTAAGAGTATTTATATTAGTATCACCTCTGAAGAGATTCAATGTCTCTTTGAATCTTGACTTGAGTTCCTTTCATTTCTTTCAGGTCGTCACTTATTGAACTCAACTGATGGTGTACTAAAGCCTCAAAATCTTCTTCCATCGTTTCCTTTTGTTTTCCTCTTTTTGAGATTATTATATTAAATTATCTCAAGTTGGTAGAGCCAGCAAAAAATGCAGCCATCATGCTCACTGACCGCTGACTGAAAAAGGAGAAAAAGGAGAAGAGTCCATAGGTGAAATTAAAAAGAGGTTAAGAAATTCAACGTGGATTGGTGAAAGAAACTCACTGAATTGGATAAAGGTTTATGGTTTTAGGCAATCTTCCCTGCTGAGTCTCCTGAGACTCTGCAGGATGCTTATTCTGTTTTTGTATTGGCATTGGCATTTCAAGCTTTTCAGCGTTGACACATCTTGACAGGTAATCACCCAAAGTTGTAAATTGTTGGGAATCTTTGGAAGCCAAAAAAACCCACTTTGTTTTTACACAAACTTAGCCTCCTTTGAACAAATTAGAAGAGTATGTAAACTTTACAGATTGCCTTAAAATGTGGCCCGAACTACCGGGATACCAACCAAAAAAACACTGGAAAAATGGATCTCCACAATGGCCTGCGATGTAATGTGTATCAGTAAAATTTTGATCAGCAAACTTGACAGACAAGTTTCAAAGCATCCAATAAGAATATGGAAAAATTCTAACATGGTCTTGAAGACCAACCCATCAGGATGGAAGCTGTCCAGAGATTTTACTCATGCAGCCAGATTTGATATGCAATTAATTCACTTAAAGAAACATTGTCCATTTCTAATTGTCCTGCCTCTTTTGGTTTACAATTAAATCAAGCTTAAACAAAATAATTTTTGCCAAATAGTGCATTTCATAACCTTTCCATTGATATATAGTTTACAATGGCTATGCTTCAAATGCTTGCTTTGTTTTTGTTCAAAACTGAAATGTCATTACAATAACCTTTGAATTTTTACATTGTAGAATAAAGTTGAGATTCAAAGTTTGAAATACCAGCGTATAAGATCGTCAATACATTAGTCATAGCTTGACTTGTGCATCTGTCAGCTCTTTAGAATAATTTATAATAATCAGGGCAAAGCCAATGTGTACTTTGTTTTTAAAATAAGCTCAGTGCTACAATACTCAATACTCTAAAAATGAATTTTTTTCTGGACAGATTTAAAGCAGGCTGACAAGGATTATTACTCAGATTGATCTGAACATACTGAAACTGAACCAAAAGCACCAAAAACTTATGTATAACTGAGATCAGTCCTATTTTCTGTTAGTAATTTTGACATTAAATTATTGGCAATTGCAGATTTATAGAAACACAAAGCATGTACATTTTCTTTTTATATTTGAGTTAAGTTTTTTAACTACTAAGACTTGCTTTGTATCAAATGTCATGATTATGTAAATTTGTGAATATCACTTGGAGGTACAACATGTACTAATTACCTGTAAATGATGATGATTGATGTTAAAAGAAACTATAAAAGCATGGATTACATGTAATTATATTTCAAACCTTGACATTTGAGGGGAAATTTATAAAGATACACAAATTTTGGTAAGCTGGTTTATAAAGTAAAATTAAGAATTATCAGGCATGTTTTCTGTGCTAAATTATGTGTTCATGTAATTTTTATTTCTGGCAGATAACTGTCCTAAAAGGTTACAGGATCTGAGTTTCTGAATACAGGAATAACTTGTTGCAGCATGGGTGAGTTTTATAATGTGTTAAGTTGTGAACTGAGGTGAATAAGATTGTAAATTCCCAATCTTGGTTATTTTGTAATTGTGGGTCTGTTTTGCTTTGAGTGGGTTTAAATTGCTCCAATATGAACCCTTTACACACTAACATCAGTCTCTGTATTCTCCATACTGTTCTGTTTACATTTCGTAAATTGCAGATAAAGAGAATTTGTTCAATAATCAAGAGCCTCTTTAGCTGGTCATCATTTCCTTAACCCTTTACACCCTAACATCAGTCTGCAAGTTCTCCATACTGTTCTCTGAACATTTTCTATGGTACTTAGAAGGAGAATTTGTCTAATAATAGAGAGCTTGTTGAGTTTGTGATCATTTCCTTTATTCTCACAACTGCAATATTTAATCCAAGGGTGATACTGTTGGGAGAAATTAGATTCTTATCACTCTTAGGGGTTAAGGGGTTAATTCTTGTGACCTTAATGTGTGATTTAGGAGTGATATTATGAGGAGAAATTAGATGCTAGTCACTCTTAGGGGTCATAGGGTTAAGTTTTATTAAAAAGAGTAACAACTGTTCACAGTTTACTTAATCAAAAATAACTTTTAGCAATGTACCAATCATAATATCATTGACACTGTCAGACATGAAAAAATAATTGCAATTCTTTATCAATACCTTAATTGATGTTATTGAATGGAATAAATGTTTTTATCTTGTTCCAGTGATTAAGGGGGAAAAAACAGTGTGGTGATTGTTTAAGTGACTGTAAAAAATTGTGGTAATTTAATTGGGTGATTAAATAAACCTGACCAGCATGGTCTGACTAAATTTGTGGCTGTACCTAGGACAGCCTAAGGTTACCAAAAGCTACTTGTAAGACCTGACACATAGGACCTAAGAGCACTTCTTTCAGCATGTTCTGCGTTCATCTTTCAGTTGAAAATTTTAGTTTCAATTTTATTATTGACAAGTACATTAATTGACTTGTACTCAGGTCACTAAAATCTCTTAAGTTTATTCATAAACCTACGTTTTAACTGGGATTGAAGTTAATATTCTACAAACTGTAACTTTGTTTATTCATAGACCGTTACATGAAATAAAATGAAGTGTTTCTGTTGAGATCCATACATACATATACAGTTATTTGATGATGGCAAAAGAGAAGAAAAATTAGGGGTCTTATTGGGTTTCATAGAAGCAAACAGATGGCAAAAGTAGTGTTTTTTTGTGGCTGGCAACTAAAATGTCTCTGGAAACCAATGACCTAATTTATTTTGAGAATACAAAGAGTATAACTAAACAGTTGAAAATTGTCTTCTAATGTTATGAAAATTTGATTGGGTCAGCGGTAACTTTGAATCATACTTTGTAACCTGAGTGCTTAGCTGTGAAATGCAAGGCCTTACTCCTCTTTTTTCTGTCTTATGGTGATTTACCGGTAATTGAAAATTTATTAGTTACTCCAAAAGACATTTTTAATTCAAGAACTGATTTTCTCTGGTTTCATCAATACTATACCTGTCAAGTAACTGTTTATAAACCTTACGTTATGGTTTTGCATGTGCTGTTAGCAGGACATCACTATTAAAGATGCTGGTGACATCCACATTTAAAACTTTTTACACATCTAAGGGAAAAGTAATGTTTTAATGGTTAGAATACTTAAGCTTGCTCTTTGAAATCTCAAACTGTGGTTTATAGTTTACAATGAACACTTTGTATTGGTAGAGATAGAAATATAGAGCACACTTGATGATGATGATGATGATGATGATGAAGTATTTATTGAAAAAATCAGACTCAGCGGAAGTGAGCCTTTATAGTCAAAAATCATGAATCATAGAGAGAATTTGTTATTTTCAACGTGATATAAAAAGTGATGGAAAGGAATAATCAAACATAATGGAATATGATCACACAAGTTAAAGAAGACATCTGATCATAAACAAGTTTTTATATATTTTATTTCTTATCTGGGGGAGTTGGAATTCATTCCCCATTGTCCTTAGTATTTTTGTTCATTTTGGTAGCAAGAGATCTTTAGATGGATGGTTTTTCATGGTGGTGATTTTGTTAAAAAGAACTTGATCTTTGTCTTCACTTAAGGTCCATATCTTGAAGTCAGCTTGGGTGGTACATTGTGTATATAATTCCAAGCATCTTTGGCCAGCTCTTACATTCAGTGCTAGGTACCGAGTGTGGTTTGGGCTTGGTACGCTTACTGTATATCAGCATTTTCCACTGCCACACTTTGATCACCTTTCAGATATGTGACATGCTTATAAACAAACATGTTTACAAATAATTTATGTTGATATCTTTTTTAATTGGTTTCTGATTTCGTTTGTTCACTTTCAGGAAAACTTTGAACGCAGATACAGTTTGTTATGATGGCAGGACCTAGTAATGACAAGTGCAGCAGGTCAGTGGTTTGCAATGATGACCCTCCACCTCTGAGTATTACACCGAAGGAGCTTTGGGATTTGCCAGAGAAGGGGAGACGTTGGAACACAGACTATCCTCCAGTTGACATTCTGCTTTTGACTGTGGAGGATTGTGAGTTGTTGGCTTGTTATCATTACTTGCGAGATTCCTTTAAAAGCTATGAGAGATCCATTGGATATGTGTACTTTGGAAAGATGGGTGACGATGAAGATGAGTCACTGAAAGTTGCTTTATTGAAGTGTCCTAAAGAATCCTTGGATCCTGGAGGTTCTAAAACTACCGCTAAGAATGCTGTCAGACTCCTGAGACCTAAGGCTACCTTTTTGGTTGGTTTCTGCTACAGTTTGAATCCTGACAAAGCCCAGCTAGGAGATGTGGTGATATCCTCAAAGCTTGCAACAGATCATTACAAAACCCCAGTGAGTAGGGATGTTGGTAACCTTGTCAGAAGTGCAGCTGAGGGATGGAAGGCACCATTAGAAAACCCAGAAGCACAAAAGGTCAAAGTACATCGGAATGGAGAGATTTTGAGTTACGCTGATCTGATGGGTGTTAAACAGCAGTGTCACCCTAGGGCAATTGCAGTTGAAATGGAAGGAAAAGGTGAGAATTACTCTCAGGGTTACTCTTGCTTGGCATTTGTGATCATTGTGCAGAAAATTGTTTTGCCATAAGAAGGATTAAATACATTCTTGTATTAAGTGTGTTACAGTATAATTTAAATGACAGAAAGAATACAATGCTCCTGTGAACTCAACGACTTTATCAAACAACGTGAAATGTTGATAAGGAGTGACTCCTAAAGACAGCAAAGTGGTGATCCTTGATAAACTTACTTAAGCCCATCACAGACTATGAGTTAGCTCACCACTGACATAATCTCACGTGTTTCCAAACTTCCTTGAAAAGAACAATCTTCCACAGAAGTTCTCTCTCTCTTTATAGCTTTCAAGACATCTGATCACTCCCGACAACAGCAACAACGACGACTACATGACTGAGTGGTAACCGGTCATTTCGCACAAAAGACTTTTCGCACAAGTCTTTTAGCACAAGTTTTGGACCGTTCGCACAATTCTTAGTGGTCATTTCGCACAATAATCATAAGTGAGGAACATCAATATAAAAGGTATACTGATTGATACTGATACGACATTTCACCTTCACATGATCCAACGGCGAGAACGTAGACATTTATTTGCGTAATAACTTCAACTAGATCAAAATGCTCGTGAACACGATCACCATTCTTTCTTGAAGAAAGGAAAGGTACAAAACTCTCTCTCCATGAAAATGTAAAGAACTCCCTTTTCGAACGACTACTTCTGTAATGTTTTCTTTGTCGAACGAAAAACCTTTTAGTTTTGACTGTATCATCCACTACAAAGTTAACATGCAAACATGATGACCCACGCTAAGGACACCATGTTGATTTCGAAAGTAATAATTGTCACCAGTCTTCCCTCCTTGTTCGATCGCCTTCAAATAGCATGTTTTATCGATCTGTAAGAGTTTCAAATAAAGCTATTGAAAACTTGCTTCTTATATCTTCGTTATATAATAAAAATTAGGCATAGTGGTAATACGTACAGCAAAAACAGTGCAACGTTAATAACTCCATATTCAGATAGTGATTCACATCGAACGTCGGCACGTGCCAGTGTTGTGATTTGACAACTTGAACGTGTCGGTGTAGGTAGTATCTAGTGATCTTGTAGAAAGACAAGTTCGATCTGTAATCATTTTAAAGATCGAGAAGTTTAATACATCTATCAAACAGTAACCTTTCAAATTATTCTAATAACAATTACCTAAGCGATGGAGAGTTCAGTATCGATCGGTTGTTTGTAGTGGATGATGTATTGTCAAAACTAAAAGGTTTTTCGTTTAACAAAGGAAAAGTAAAAGAAGTAATCGTTCGAATAGGGAGTTATTTGCATTTTCATAGAGAGAAAGATTTGTTCCTTTCTTCAAGTAAGAATAGTGATCGTGTTCACAAGCGTTTCGATCTAGTTGAAGTTATTATGTAAATAAATGTCTACGTTCTCGCCGTTGGATCTTATTGAAATTGACATGTGAAGGTGAGATGTCTTATCAGTATCAATTAGTTTACCTTCTGATGTTTCTCACTTATAATTGTTGTGCGAAATGACCACTAAGAATTGTGCGAACGTTCCAAAACTTGTGCTAAAAGACTTGTGCGAAATGTCCTGTATTCGACTGAGTCCTTATTTACATTTAGAAAGTATTCCAGAACATTTTGGAATGTAATACATTCTAAATGTAATACATCATAACTTTTGCTCAAATTAATTGTAACTATCTCCCTATCATATTACTGTTTAAATCCATTCCAATTGTTATTGCTTATTTTTTTCATTTTTCTACCTCAGGCCTGTTTGCAGCAGCTCGTGACATGAAGATAAGGTGGCTGGTCGTTAAAGGTGTTTGTGGTTTTGTACCTGGTGGTACAACTAAAAATGATTTATGGGAGATTTTTGCATGTATTATGGCAGCGTCTGTTGTATCCAGCATGTTGAGGAACTCTTTTGTGTTTGGAGACTGGCTTCATTACGGAGGTACTGTATGTGTACATTTTTGTAACAGCTTTGGTTGTGTCTTCCAAGAGATCTTGTAACTTGCTTGTTTTCCTCAGTATAGAGTATCATTATCTGCTGATGAGAAAATGGAGACTAACAGTGGAATTAAATATATATCAGAAAACTGAAGAACATACGCATTCTTTGTTTTTCAATCGCATTGCCATGAAAAAGAACTTTTAAAAGTCTGAGATGTGAACAAATTCACTTTGGAAGAAAGAGTAAAATGATCCTAACCCTAGCTAAATCTGTTGAGATATTTCCATGTTTGAAACTGTAATCGTTTAGGTCAATCAGAATTTTTATTATACTGTGGAATAAGATAAAGATGCAAAAGAAATTGAAACTGAAGTGCTTAATAAATTTACTGTATGTGGTAATCTATTCATTGCTAACAAGCTCTCTGTTTGATTGGTGTTGCCTCAATATCATGTTCTCGTATTTCAATGGTTATATAGGTAACAGGTAAAAGAACCTTGTTATATTAGGATTAAATTTGATTGTTAAAATTTGACAGATGGTGAATTGGAAATTAAGGTTGAGGTAGATGAATTGAAACTTGAAGAACAGAAGAAGCAGACAGGCATGCTTGTAACAGAGTCTGTCAGATGCCAAGAGGTTCAGCAGCCTAGGGCATCTGCCACATCAGCTGCATCTGGAGGTGTGTTTCTTCCACAAACAGAAGATCTCCACACTAGGAAAGAGGGAATCTTTCTATCAATTATTATAGAGTATTTCAACACCACAAAGCCACAGTCCATTGAAGAGTTCAATAGGTTTTTGGAATACGCAAGAAAAATAGGAGTCATCATTATTGATTTCTCTAGAGGAAGTTTGGTGATTTATGGTTTAAAGTGTTTGTCTTGTAAATCTGATTTTAGGTGCTTTATTCTCTAAATTCCACCCCACAGGTTCAACCAGTGAAAGTCTGCAAAAAAAAGAGCAACGGGAAAAAAATGATCAGAAGACAAAGATTATGGAGACAGCAAAATCGGAAGGTGAAAAGGAAATTAAAATATTTTATTAAGTTATTATGGGAAATTGTTGTGAACAGTTATAACATTTATGTGATAAATCTTCAAAGAACTATCGCAGTGCAATAATGTGGCATCAATAAATTAATATAATTGTACACAGTTCCACTTATGGGAACATTGAAGAGAGGCTGTGAATGCTAATCTCTCTCTGCATTTTTCACCTTAAGGTACTTCACCCCTCACTGTAGTACCCACCACTGGTCATGGAAGAGAACTAGAAGAATCAAGGGGAAGGACAGGTGAACAGGATGCTCAGTTTGAACTTATCTTCAAGTTAATGTAATTGAAACATGGTTCTTCATGTTGGTTGAGTTTTTCTTTTTGTTATTGAGAAATAAAAAAACCACTTTTAAGTCTATTTAGTTGATTCTAACCAGTATCAAACCATGTTGAAATGAATTAAAGGATGTGGGGTTTACCACTTTTAGTTGTTTTTGTTGACTCATTGAAATCTAGCATGGGTTCCAGTTTGGTTTCAGTTCCCTCTCAAATGCTCCAATAAAAAGGAAAACAACATGACAAATCACTGACATCAATGTTAGTAATAACCAAGAATGCTTCTGTCGGCAATTATGAAAAATGATATGAATTATGAAAAATTATTCCAAAGGTGTTTTTACCTCATTCTGTTCTCTAGTTAAAGAGAGTGCTGAGTTTCCATGTAGAAATGAAACAATACTTACATGTAGGCTGAAAAATTTTTTAGCTGTTCTCCCCTTTTTTTTTTTTGTTTTTTAAGCTTCTTGGTTAAAAAAAAGGCAATCTATTATGCTCATGTACCTATCGTTAAATACAAGCTGGTATGCTTGTTTCTAACTATTTAAATAAAGAAGTTATTGAATGCTAATCTCTCTCTGTACACCTTTGTTTTTAGACACAGTTCCTCTCCTTGTATCTCCCACGTCTAATCCTGAAGAAGAACCAGAGCTAGGAGAGCTACGTATGGAACTTCCAAGAATGAAAGGTAAATAAAAGATGCTGTTAAAGGCTAAAACATCAGGGTGATGATGACCAAGTGTCGAAAATGTTTGGCTTTTACTTATTTCAGCCATGTATATAGCTCAATGCCATTAAATGTTTTCGAATTTTTTCCAGTAATTAATTTCAAGAGAAATTATTCCCTATCTGCGATATCAACCTTTTTTCTGTCGTTTAACTTTTATCAAAGAATGCTGTGAAGTGCTCTCAGCCGTTATTCATTAACTTACAGTATAGCTCAGAGGTAGATGGGCAACGCACACGCAAAACCTTTGCACGTTTTTCGCGTTCTGCGCAAAAAAAAAGTGCTAAAGCGTGTGTCTTTAGAGAGTTTTTTCTACTGTTATTCAACGCAGTCAGCTTGTTCTGTTCTACACTGTTTCGGAAAACTAAGGTTTTCTGTCTGAAAATGCTGCCACCGAAGCTTCAAATCAACATGTGCATATCTCAATACCAAAAGGACGCAAGGGCTACCGTTCGCAAGGGTCGTGTACGGTTGCGCGAGCAGGGTGTATTAAAAGCTGCAGTGCCGGCAAGCACGCGGCTCAGCGATAAGACAGTAGAATGGGAGGTAGCCAAACCCCAGGTAAAAGTTGGCAACTTTTCCTCCAATTCCAATATTTGTTATTTCTACTTGAAATTAATTGCGAATATTGGGAAAACTTTGCGTCACAACTAGCTGTGTTTACAGACTCTGATCTAAACTGACTAGTTGACCTATGAGAGCGTGCGAACTATCTCAATTGTTTTACAACTGTTAATAAGTTATGTCTTCGATCGTGCAAATCACACCCGCTAGAAAATGAAAAGACCACGAAGACAATTAGTCGATTATCCCGCACAGATAGCTTACCGTTGAAAGAAAGAAGCTTCAGTTAGAGGGTGATTTATCTTGTGACGACAATCAAACAGTTCCAAAGGGATGGACTGTGAAGCCTGAGGTTCCTTGTTAAAAGAGAATATATATTTCATTTTTGCTTGCTCAAATCCATCTGAAGTTATAGAGGCGAGCGCGCAAAACCGAAATAGATTCACTGCGGAGTAAACTGCCAATTGGTTTTCCACATCAGTTCATGAAAAGTTGATTATCGCGCACAGATACAGTGTAGCTTACCGTTTAAAGAAAGAAGCTTTGGCTCTACTGGTATGAACCTTGTGGTGAAAATCCATCTTTCCAAAGGAATGGGCACAGAAGCCTGACGTTCCCTGTGACAAAATAATAAAATAAGTTATTTTTACATGTTCAATTCCATCCCAGGTTATAAAAGCGAGACGTACAATATCGAACTTCATTCTCTTGAGTTGGAACACTTGAATCTTCTAATTAAGATTAATTCTTCATTAATTCTTCCTTAGTATTCGATTTCCGTATTGAACTTTTGGCAGTCGCATGAAGACTGAGCAGTTTAACTCTCACCATCTTCTGCAAGATTAGAGATATATTTCTAATTTATATTGACATTTTGTGAAATGAGAATCATTATAGTTCACGTCTCGTACATTTTTAATCTCTTAACGGAAAAAAAGATACTATTGTGATCTTTTTCTCAATCGTATTTGATAATCGATCAGTTCCTATTCTTAGTGATTTTGTTAAGTACTTTTGATCACAGTTTTCATTTTTTCTAATCACAAATTGGTAGTAACAGTGTTTAATAGAGGGACTTTATAAAGTTAACCGTAAAACGGCCAACAATTAGCCGTTAGGCGTAAAAATTGACAAATCTTAACCGTTAGTCGTTAAAGATTTTACTGTAAGAAAAATTTATGGTGACAACAATGAAAAGATATTAACCGTTAGCCGTAAAAGCCATGCCAACACCCTTTTACGACCCTCTGAATACTTAGACAGGGGTATCCAAGGGGTTCCTTGGGAGATTTTAACCCCTTATCCCACAATTCATGATAATAAAACATTCTGGCCGATATGCCCTTAAATTCAAATTTGACGTAGCTAAAAACCCCCCACCTCCCATTTGAAAAATGTTCCCAACGCCTCAGATTCTCATAAATAGTACATAACCCTGTGAAATAAATATGTTTAGTAAACATGTTAGTTCTAAAAAATGAGCGCCTTGTTTGAAAACAGCTGTGCACCAGAAACAAGGTCTTTAATGCCTCGAGGCTCTCTACAGAAAACCGTCACTTTCGATTGCATTTAACACCAGTATTGCATTTAACACCATATTTTTGTGCGTTGACTTTTTATCAGGCGACTTGACTTGCATATAGAGAGAGGTGGTTTAAACGAGTCACTGCAATACGGATAACTTTAATTGTTTTCAAGCTTACACTTGCTTGTTGTCCTCGGTATAGAATATCGTTATCTGCTGATGAGAACATGGAGACTAACAATGGAGCTAAATATATATCAGAAAACTGAAAAACACGCTTTCTTTGTTTTTCAATCGCATTGCTGTGAAAAATAACTTTCAAAAAGTCTGAGATAGGAACAAATTCACTTTGGTAGCTTTAATTCCAATTTTGAAGTTATGGATAACGTTCTAAAATTCCAGATTAGAGAGGATTAATAAGAAATTACTCACTTCTGCATCTTCATTGTGTTTAACAAGTCTTAAATCTATTTTCTTTGTCCCAGATTGTAGGTATTACAAATCGCTGATTAAGCACGTTTATCAACTACCCCCTCCCCCTGCCCTCCTAATTATTATTTTCGTGTCCAGACTCTTGTGCGTAGTGAGATGAACCCAAATTTTCTTTGTTTACCTTTCTACGAAATACCTCATTGTTACTGATAGGTTCAACACTTTTTTGGAGATCTCAATCTTAGCTTTTATTCCGTTCCAATGAATTTCAATTCTTGATGTCCATCAATTTTCTCTTCTCTCTTTTAAACTGTGATCAGGCTCACATGAGATTTTCATCTTTAGTCAGCACTTATTTCGACTCCTGCTTGTTACCCATTTCACAAATTTAGTAAGGTGTGTTTTAATTTTCATTACAGTCTGACTTTCCTTTCCCTTTGCAGACATTTCAACAGATGAGGAGAGTTGTAAAAGTGATGATCCTTCGGAAAATAAACGTAGAGGGCTAGCAGGTATTATAATTATCAAGTGAAGAAATTTCATATTATGCTTTCATATTATACTTATAGTGGTAGAGTGTCCGAGCGAGGAATCTGAAGGTGTTAAGTTCTATTCCAGGCGAGGACTCAAAATTGGTGCTTTGTCCCACGCTCGTGACAAGATAGTTAAACTTCTTTCCTTTCCCTTTTCTTATACCAATTTGTCATTCTTGTTCAAGAAACAGTACTACGCAAACATTTTAAGAAATAAACATTCATGAACTTTTTTTATGTTATTTTGGCCACTTCATTTCTCAACATTATTGATCCATGATGAAATAAATGCTGGAATTTAATCTTCCCTGCGATTTAAGATGAGTTACAGGCAAAGGGAAATATTAAAAAACAGAGTGTGGGTGTGTTTTTTGCTTGGGGGGAAGGGCGCGGCGGCAGGGATTAATTATCTTAATCCTTTCATGCCAAGGAAACTGAACTTGAGTTCGTGTGGTGTTAGAAACTTGGCATCGTGTGCATATTCATCCCTTCAATATCATATTCGTCAGTGTATTTTAATTCTCATAACAGTATAAATTTCTTTTCTCTTTTCAGACATTTCAAGAGGGAAGGAGGGTTGTAAAAGTGGTGATCCTTTAGGAAATAAACGTAGAAGGCTTGCAGGTATTGTTATAATCAAGCGAAGAAATTTCATGTTAAGCTTACGTTTAATAACTTATACTATACTTGTAGTGGAAGAGTGTTCGAGCGCGGAATCTGAAGGTGTTAGGTTCTATTCCTGATGAGGACTCAAAATGTTTCCTTTTTTTCACGCTCGTGACAAAACAGTCAAACTTATTTCCTTTCCCTTTTCTTATCATTCTTGTTCAATAAACAGTACGCACAAAAATTTTAATATTTAATCGAATCTTTTATCTTTCCTCTTTGATCGTAGGTATTACAAATGGTTTATTAAACGCGCTTATCAACTACCCCCTCCCCTGCCTTCCCAATTATTGTTTTCGTGTCCAGACTCTTGTGCGCAGTAAGATGAACACAAATTTTCTTTGTTTACCTTTCTACGAAATACCTCATTGTTACTGACCGGTTAAACTTTTGTTAGGATCTAAATCTTAGTTTTTATTCCGTTCCAGTGAATTTCAATTCTTGAAGTCCATAAATTTTCTCTTCTCTCTTTTGGAGACGAGATTTTGATTTTCAGTCAGCACTTATTTCGACTTCTGCTTGTTACCCATTTCAAAAATGTAGTAAAGTGCGTTTTAATGCTCATTACAGTTTGATTTTCCTTTCCCTTTTGCAGACATTCCAACAGAAGAGAGTTGTAAAAGTGGTGATCCTTCAGGAAATAAACGTAGAAGGCTAGCAGGTATTATAATTATCAAGTAAAAGAAATTTCATATTAAGCTTTCGTTTTAATAACTTATACTATACTTATAATGGTGGAGTGTCCGAGCGCGGAATGTGGAGGTGTTAGGTTCTATTCCTGGTGAGGACTCAAAATTGTTCTTTTGTCTGGCGCTTGTGACAAGACAGTCAACATTCGTAGAAAAGGTTGTGGTTATTCATCGTAGTGAATAACAGTAAAAGCTAAGTCTTTCGTTTGTCTCACGATGTAGTCACGTGTGATATAGATCGCGACGTTTCGACTGCATACTGCTAGTCTTCTTCAAGCGATGAGGTCGACTGGTCATGCGTGATCTTATAAAGCATGATGCTCTGCTGTGATTAGTTGTTTTTCAACGGCTCTGATTGGTGCATTTCGATCCTTGCTGTTCACTCAGTGATTTGCTCCCTCGGCGGTCCGCTGTCGCACGGCTCTCCTGTTGTTGTGTTTTTTTATCGTGGGCATCCACGCTTCTGGAATTTCTATTCCACTATCCCTGTTGATGTTGTTAGGGTAAAGTATTACATGAATTGCCTCTTGACCTTGCGCGTGTAGTAATAAGGGTCACGATCAATAAACTTTACTTCGTTCCAGAGTGGCTTGCGTCCGGTGTTGTGGGCATGCTCTGAAACGGCGGAGGTCTCGGTGCGGGCGAGTCGAATGTCTCGATCGTGCTCCTTAACTCTGTCTTGCATAGGCCTTCCAGTCTCTCCGATGTACACTTTGCCGCATTCACAGGGAATCCCGTAAACCACGCCATCTCGTTTAGCCGGGTCGACAGCGTCTTTTGGTCGTACTAACTGAGATCTTAGCGTAGTCTCCGACTTGAAAACAGCGCGTACGCCTTGTTGTAGGCTACGGCGAAGCGGTTCGGACAGACCTTTGACATAGGGTAAAACCGCAGTAGCTTTGAACTCGTCGGCGGGTTCGGCATTGTTGTTTGGTTTTCCGATCTTGATAAGTTTCTGCAAGAAATAAAAAGGATAACCATTAGAAACCAGAACAGATGACAGATGTTTTTCCTCCTCGGAGATGACGGAGGGTTTTGTTACAAGACGTTTGGAGCGCTCGTAAAGGCACGTAACAATACCGCGTTTTACTGATTGAGGGTGGTGTGAATCATACGCTAAGTATTGATCGGTGTGCGTGGGCAATAACAGCGGAAACCGGACTCTCCATGGTGGCGCCGTCTTTTTGCTCGTAAATCGGTTCGTTATACTGGAAGTATGTGGATCTCAATACGAAGGTCAAAAGGTCAGCGACCTGTGCAGGTGTTAGCGTGGTGCGGTCTGCAAGGCTTGGTTCGTTCTCGAGTTTCTGCAGTGCGGCTTGTACAGCAGCGTCGATAGGAACGTTGGTAAGGAGCGATTCTACGTCGAAAGATACCATGATCTCGGTGTATAGGATCGTCTCATTGTTGACGGTGGATACGAAGTGGGCTGAATTGGTCACCGTGTTCTCTGACTTTCCTGTTAAAGGAGACAAGATGTAGGCTAAGTAGGCGGATAAATCATATGCATAGGTGTTTACGCACGACATGATAGGTCTTAGCGGTACTTCGGCCTTATGGACCTTCAGTCAAACTTATTTCCTTTCCCTTTTCTCATACCAATTTGTCATTCTTCTTCAAGAAACAGTACTCCCCAAAATTTTATGAAATTAAAATTCTGAAGTTTTTTGTTGTTACTTTGACCGCTTCGTTTCCCAACATTATTGATCCTTGATAAAATAAATACTGGAAATTTAATCTTCCCTGCAATTTAAGAAGAGCTACCGGGAAAGGTAAAACTTAAGGAACAGAATGTGAGTGTGTTTTTTGCAGGGGGGGGAGAGGGCGCGGCGGTAGGGTTAATTACCTTAATCCTTTCATGTCAAGGAAACTGTAGCTGAATTTGTGTGGTTTTAGAAACTTAGCATCGTGTGCATATTCAGTCTTTCAATAAAAGTTAATTCCTCCTTTTTTCTTAAATATTTCTTAGAACCGTTGAATGTTTGGTAGCATTTCCCTCTGGGAAGAAGACCACCGACCCCCCAATAATACACCTAGAAACTCCTGCCTAAACCCCCCTTCCCTCCCTCCCCAGCCCAACCCCCATTTTATAAACCACAGCCAACCCACATTTCCTAATCGGTCCAACGAAGGTCCAACGCTCGAAACATCAGCTTCAGAATCTCTCTACAGAGGCAAATTTACGTTATCAACTCAGTTAATGAAACCAAATTATCATTGCTAACTGAACATTTGATTCACATTTCTGAATACGTCACGCTCAACAACATGTACTTCACCTTTGAAGACCGCATTTTCCGCCAGACCGAAGACCTACCAATAGGCTCCAGCATTTCAGGCATCTTAGCCATCCTGTTCATGGATAAACTTGAACAAATCGCCCTCTCATTCTACCGCCTCATCAGCCCATACAAACGCTACGTAGACGACATATATCTTCAAACAGCCAATGAAGAGAAGGCAAATGAATTCCACGACACCATGAACAGTCTACACCCGAGACTAAAATTTGAGATCGAGAAACCCACTGCATCACCAGAAGGCCTGTCTCTATCACTACTTGACTTCAAAGTCACTATCACGACGAACGGCGAAAGCTCCTTTGAATTTTACAAGAAACCTACGAAAAAGCCGCTTTTCGTACACCACCAGTCTGCCCTACCAAAGCGCTCAAAGACCAACTTCATCCGCAACGAACGGAGGCGTATACAGCAGAGATGTTCAACCCAAATAACATCCAACAAACACGACCGCGACTTCGACAACATTCTCCGCCTCAACGGATATCCAGAACGCACCATACATGAAACAAAACACCAGCAGAATCACCAAAGAGACCCCCAAACACAGACAAAAGAGTGGCATTATCTCAAAATCCCGTTCATCTCAGACCGGCTAAACCGAAAAATCACGGGAATCTTCAAGAGAGAAAACATCTCAGTGCGAATCGCCCACAAGTCCTACACTCTGAGACAAGCCCTTTCACACAACACAACAGAAAGGAAATGCAACAGACCAAACTGCCCCATCCAGACACCAATTTATGCCTACAGAGAAACACCGTTTATCAGCTCACGTGCAAAGCTTGTGGCGAATATTACATCGGAGGTACGACACGATTCCTACATGATCGAACAAAAGAACACTTGACCAACGACAACTCGTCGGTAAAAAAACATCTCACAACACACCATCGCAACAACAGCCATAACCTTGAAGTCAAAGTAATCACGCGTGAAAATGACCCCGTCAATCTGCGATTGTACGAAGCGTATTACATCAGAAAGCACAAGCCGGGACTGAACTCCCGTGAGGAATGCACTGAACTTAACGATCTTCTATTTTAATGATTTATTTTAATGAGCTATTTTAATTAACGGTTTTAACACATATTTTAGAACATTTTATCACGCCATTAGTTTTCATGCGTCCTACTGGCTAGTTTTACACTATGCTAATTTACAGTGGCACCTCCAACGTTTAAAACCATAGCGCAAATATTTTATCGTCCTCCCTGATGATGCCGTAGAACGGCGAAAGCTCGGAGTGAATAAAGAAAGAACCACAGTAGCACTTAAAGGCTTCATTTGATCAATATCCCACATCATTACGACATGCTACTAAAGGACACGTTCAAACGTTTAGTTCTGAATACTAGTAAGAGTAATCCTATAATAAACTCCTGTTAGAAATGGATGCTAACCCTTATGAACTTGCAAGTTATGTTGAAGCAAATTTGTTGTTTTATAGATGAAACCTTCTTTGTTAAAGTGCCATGAGTTGTCTCTGTAGCGCATGATCCCTTCGTTGAGTGCGCTATCATCAAAGGAAACTGTTGAGAAAATGATGAGCGTTGTATATTTCAAAATTATTGAATGAACCTGGTCAATACTTTGTGTTTCGTTGGGGCAAATTCGAGTTGGGAAGAAGTTTAGTCTCCATGCACACTAATGGAAGACCCAAAGAGTTATGTTCCCTTTAATGTGGGGAAGAGAACAGTTATCAAGCTGTTTGCTTTTGCTTTCATTTCGGCCATCTTTGCAATATCCCTACTAGAATTTCGACCTGCATTAATATCCTTTAGAGTATAGCCACCTTGCGCACCATTTATTACTGGTAAAACATCACTAATCTTGCAATTCAATAAAAATACAATTACATACAAGTACAGTGCCTAAATTCTCAGACACCATGCTTTTTGGCCACTGCATCTTTTATGGTAACCAAATCAAAGCGAAGGAAGATCATTTGATGCGTATGTATATTTTTATGTAGTTTTCTGGTTGCGAAAAATTCACTCACTACACAACTGCCAACTGTAAGCGTAAGGTCACAGATATAATTCTGTTCGCGTATGTGGACATACATTTTTTGTGTAACATGATGCACAGTTGGGATGCATAATGCAATGGCGCGAATTGGCCTTGAAACAAATTCATTAGGAGACGTTTCATTAGGAAAGGAAAGAGCTCCACTGCTATAATGAATCTGTTGGCTCAAATAATATGCTCTTGTCTAATAATTGTTTTACATTTGTTATCATGCAGGTGGTTCTACTAAACATTTTCGTCGGCCGAAGGTGATACGCCGTGATGAAGAATCGTCTCCGAGTGACGCCTTAACTCTGAAGAGAGGAAAAAGTCCTTTAGCAGGGAAAATAAGGAAATATCGTACGTACTACCCGCTATTCTCTCATCTTGATGCTTTGCTGTGCTGTCTTTACGTTTTTAGTCAAGCAAGTAGTTCCCAGCGACGAAGATTTAGAGTGGCTTTACCCAAATTGCTTATTGTTCGAAAAATAGTTTTTTAGAGCTTTTCGCTCGATTGCAAACTAGAGATATAAATGATTTGTCACCAAATCCGTTTTCATGGCGATGACAGTTTTTCTTACTGGCTGAAAAAAACAAAACAAAAAAAAAACAAGATATCTTCTGTTCGCGTATTTGGGCGTGGATTTTTCGTGTAAAACGATGCACAATAGGGATGCATGATGCAATAGCACAAATTGGCCTTGAAACAAATTCATCAGCAGACATTTCATTAGAAATGGAAAAAAGGTCCATTGCTACAATGAATTTGTTGGCTGAAATAATATGTTCTTGTCTAATGATTTTTTAACATTTGTTATCATGCAGGTGGTTCTACTAAACATTTGCGTCGGTCAAAGGCGGAACGCCGTGATGAAGAGTCGTCTCCGAGTGACGCCTTACCTCCGAAGAGAGGAAAAAGTCGTTTAGCAGGTGAAATGAGGACATATCTATGGGCGTGCCCGTTAACCCCCACCCCCCACCCCCGAACCCCATCGTCCCTTTCCCTGCTTTTGTAAAATAAAAGTGCGTGGATCCAGCAAAATGGCATGAATACATGGGGTACGTACTACCCGCTATACTCTCTTCTTGATGCTTTGCTGTGCTGTCTTCACGTTTTTAGTCAAGCAAGTACTTCCCAGCGACGAAGATTTAGAGTGGCTTTACACAAGTTGCTTATTGTTCGAAAAATAGTTTTTTAGAGCTTTTCGCTCGATTGCAAACTAGAAATATAAATAATATGTCGCCAAATCCGTTTTCGTGGCGATGACAGTTTTTCTTACTGATTGAAAAAAAAAAAAAAAAAAAAGAACGAGATATCTTCTGTTCGCGTATATGGGCGTGGAATTTTCTTGTATAACGATGCACAGTAGGGATGCATGATGCAATAGCACAAATTGGCCTTGAAACAAATTCATCAGGAGACGTTTCATTGGAAATGGAAAAAGCTCCATTGCTACAATGAATCTGCTGGCTGAAATAATATGTTCTTGTCTAATGATTTTTTGACATTTGTTATCATGCAGGTGGTTCTACTAAACATTTGCGTTGGTCAATGGCGGAACACCGTAATGAAGAGTCGTCTCCGAGTGACGCCTTACCTCCGAAGAGAGGAAAAAGTCGTTTAGCAGGTAAAATGAGGACATATCGTACGTACTACCCGCTGTACTCTCATCTTGATACTTGCTGTGCAAGTAGTTCCTAGCGACGAAGATTTAGAGTGGCTTTACCCAAGTTGCTTATTGTACAAAAAATAGTTTTTTAGAGCTTTTCGCTTGATTGCAAACTAGAGATATAAATGATATGTCACCAAATCCGTTTTCGTGGCGATGACAGTTTTTCTTACTAGCTGAGAAAAAAAAACCAAGATATCTTCTGTTCGCGTATGTGGGCGTGGACTTTTCGTGTAAAATGATGCACAGTAGGGATATATAATGCAATGACGCGAATTGTTCTTGAAACAAATTCATAAGGAGACGTTTCATGAGGAAGGAAAAAGGTCCATTGCTACAATAAATCTGTTGGCTCAAAAAATCTGGTCTGATAAATTTTCTTTTACATTTGTTATAATGCAGGTGGTTCTACTAAACATTCGCGTCGGTCAAAGGTGAAACGCCGTGATGAAAAGTTGTCTCCGAGTGACTCAACTCTAACGAAAAGAAGTAAAATGAAGACATATCGATAGGCATGCTCGTTAAACCCCACCCCCCTCAACCCCATCTTCCCTTTTCTCTGCTTTTGTAAATAAAAATGCGTGGATCCAGCAAAATGGCTTGAATTACTCGCTATCCCCTCATCTTGATACTTAGCTGTGATGTCTTTATGTTTTTAGTTAAGCAAAGAGTTCCCACCGACGAAGATTTACAGTGGCTTTCGCAGAAACTCGAAAGATGGAAGCCAGTTGGACGTCGTCTAAAAATTGAGGAAGCAAAATTAACGACGTTTGATAATGAAAATAAGGAATGCTCTGAAAAAGCCTACAAAATGTTACTACATTGGAAAGAGAAGAATGGCTCAAGTGCAACAATCAAGATCCTACATAATGCACTGTGTCATCAAACGGTTAATCGCACAGATTTAGCTGAGAAACTTAGCACTGGTAATATATCACTTATCTTTCAATTCAATAAAAATACAATTACATACAAGTACAGTGCCTAAATTCACAGACACCATGCTTTTTGGCTAGTGTTTAGAATATCGTTATCAACTGAGGAGAACATGAAGACCAACAGTGGAATTAACTATATATCAGAAAACTGAAAAACATGCGCATTCTTTGTTTTTCAATCGCATATCTGTGAAAAAGAACTTTCAGAAACTCTGAGATATAAACAAATTCACTTTGATAGCTTTAATTCCAATTAATTTTGAAGTCATGGATAACGTTCTAAATTCCAGATTAGAGAGGGTTAATAAGAAATTACTTACTTCTGCATCTTTATTGTATTTAATAAGTCTTAAATCTATTTTCTTTGTCCTGTTGAATCTTCAGAGATTACAACTCGATAATATCAATTTAACAGCCAAACCTGCAGCAGCCATCGCCAGATCTCTGCACCAGGCTCTTAGCCTGAGCTGGCTCTGCTTGTCGAATAACCCACTTGGTGAAGGAGTAAGTGTTCTTACCTGACATTTCAGCAGTGTTCCTCGCCTGGACACGCTGTGGCCTGATGGTGTCAGAATGACAAAGCAACAAGTAAGTGGTTTGAGTGCAGCTGTGCGTCAGATTAAAATTTTCCTTTGCGAGACACAATACCACGTTAGTTTTATGATCTAAGTTTGCATTTGTAGTCATTATTCATGTCTCTTCTGTTCAATTTCCTGTGGTGTTGTTTTAAGAATTTTTTACGCCCTTAGTTCGCGGGGCAAGTGCGATATTTCCTTTGCTTTTATAGAACAAGGGTAACGTTTATCTCATGAAAAGTCACCACCCGTCAGTTCAAATCAGTTTTATACATGTAATTTGTAATTACGTTCAGTTCTTTCTCGCGTCATATGTAAATACCACGGTGCTCAGTTAAATTTTTATTTCGCTGTTTACATCGCTGTCGCTTTGTTGTTTGCGTTTATTTCTTGCTGTGTTTCTGGAAGAGCTGGCGCGAGTCTGGACCACCTTGAATTAGTTTCTCGGCGTTTAAAATCACTTTGCCAATTAGCCCGCTAAGAAATAAAAACACAGAACTGAAAAGACTGTTTACGATGAGAATGAGACATTTTTCAGGTTGTTTCTTGTTGCGGTATGCTTTTTGTTTGTCAGTCAGTAAAGGACTATCCTGTACTGTGGAAAGTTGAGCGAAAATCGAGATACCAAACGGTGTGCAGAAATTTTCTTTCTACTCGAATTTTAATTACGGTGGAACTTTCAGTATCAGTATCAGTAATAACTATATTACATTAGCTAGTGTTCATTAAATCTGGAAAGAATGCTAAAATAAGAGAGGAAATCCAAAGGGAAGAAAATATTGTGGCTTTTTGATGATTTTAATGAATTCAAGTTAATATTTTTATATTTCAAATTACTGGAAAGGCTTCCACGCATTAGAACATTACACAGCCCCTCTTTGTCGCTACCATTTAATCTGTTAAACTTGAAAGCCAGTCATTTTATCAGTTAAGATGAGAACCCATTTCAGTAAGTTTGTTACCGTTGACCAACGCTGAAGTCTGTTTTTTGAGCGTCTTTAACAATACTGTTTTGAGTATTTAAACACAGAAACTGGATACACTCCATTCCTTATTTTATGCCTTTGACTTTGATACATCTATACCTTTTCTCATTGGGGCCGGAAAAAAAGGAAAAATAAAATAAAACCAAACCACACCGTACGCGTGAATGTAAGGATCGGTGTTTGTTTTCAGATATCAATGACAGAAAGTTAATGTCAGCATTTGGCAGAGGTCAAGGAGCTACTCTCTACACATGTCTTAAAATTGAGGAAATCTGCCACTGATTTTCAAGTTTTGTTTATTTGTTTATTATATGTAAGCCTAATTTTTTTTTTCTTCAGAAAGTGGTCTTAATTTCCGTAAGAGAGACAGGAAACGAGGAAGCAAACAATTGCTTGCACTTACCTTGAGCTGAGCATTTGTCTGTATGAAAATGATTTAGTTATTTTGCTTTGTTTCATATATGATTCTTAAGAGGTGTTAAACAATTCCTTACTGTGAAGCTGAAGCGGATCATGTGTACTATAGGTGGTCTCGGTCGACATATCGGCCAGTACATCGGCCGATATATCGGTCGACTGTCGACCGACTATAGGCCGACTATCAGTCCACAGTCGACCGACTATCAATCGATTGTCAACCGATATATCGGCCGACAGTCGACCGATATAGTCTTAGATCATCGATACTCGAGCGATACATGACCGTTACCTCACCAATACATGACCGATACTTGACCGACACTTGACCGACACTTGACCGACACTTGACCGACACTTGACCGACACTTGACCGACACTTGACCGACACTTGACCGACACTTGACCGACACTTGACCGACACTTGACCGACACTTGACCGATACTTGACCGAACATAACCGATACTTGACCGATACATGACCGGTACTTGACCGATACATAGAGAATAATACATGGGCGCACGTAGATATGGAATTTCTATTCGAGTGTTTAACTCGATAGCTCACGAGTGAGCGCAGCGAACGAGTGAGATGTCGAGTTGAACACGAGAAGAGAAATTCCATTTCTACAAGCAACCATGTATTATTTTTTTATCATATAAACATAATAGCCCTTTACTTGGAAGAAAAGCTGACTTTATTAATGAAAGAAAATAAATGAAACGACAATCCTCGAATAACAATCGTAGAGTGCGTTGGCACTGACTCTTAAGATGGAAAAATACGTTGAATCATTATTAAAAAACAACAATGGTCGTAATTTTCAATTTAGAAAATTCTCATTTAGTGACTTTGTCCTTACCGACAGAAGAAGTCTTTCAGGTAAACGGCCAAAATCGGTCAGTGGCAAATTTCCCAGTGGTCGATTTTCATTCTCAGCCGAGAGAAATGCCAACGTCAAAGCCACTGAATAGGCAACTTTTGGTTTTTCTTTTAGTGTATTGGTTTTCTTCCCCTTCAAGGAAAGTTTTTACCTCATTGTCTGTCAGCGATACAGATTTTTTAGTGTTTTAGCCGCCATAATTTGAGAAAGCTCCGACAAACAACGTGAAGGCTTTGCCGTTCATTCATCAACCTGACCGAGAGGCGCCAAAAGCGAGTGACGTGTAAGCAGCTGATTGGCTATATCAACACACGTGAAAAAATACGACATTTTTTCACTTGTGTTGTTACAGGTTTTCTCAGGGCCGGAAATCCTTTTATAACACCGCAGTTTATGTGATAAATGACCAATACTTCACCGACACTTGACCGACACTACCGATACTTCACCGATACTTGGCCGATAATTCATTCCCCCCGGGGGGGAGGATTATTCCACCATAAAAGGTATAAAACTCTAATTAGTAATACGATTACCTCATAATTTAGATGTAAATTGCGTGTCTGGAATCTAATTTTAAATTTCTCTTGTGCCGGTCATGGCGCGTGTCGTCTCCGGCAGCGAATTCCAAGTCCTTACAGCGAAGTAACGAAGAGACCTTAGACCATGTTTTACACAACTTACTTTAGGTATAGAAACATGTTTGTGCCCCTTTAATTATGATTCGTGTTCTTTACTTGAAATGAATTAGCTGTAGTGGTGGGTGTCTTCTTTTGAAAACATCTGTCTGTCGCATGTAATTAACATATCTTGGGTGAGACGACCCTTTAATGTGTTATGTAAACCAATCAAATTGAGCATTCTTTCTTACGGAAGGGTCTTTGCTATAAATACATGTCATACCTAAGTACACGGTCCTTCACCCTCTCTAGTTTTTCAAATATATTCAACCTATTGACTTTGCCTGTTACTTTTTCGGAAATAGATGTGGTGTGAGAAGTAAGGATCCGAGTTCACTTACAATGCATCAAAATTATGAGATCTACAACGCACGATTTTAATGCGTTGGAGACTTACTACACCCTTTTCCAAGGTTAGGTTGTATTTAGTTTTATTATATGTGCTTTGGAAGCTTATTTCATTGGACAATGAATGGCATTTTAGCTTTTTTTTCCTCTGTTGCTGTCATTATTCTTTAAAAAAAAGTGTCACCGTCTGTTGATAAAGAGCACACAATTTGACTATTCAAAGGGTTAAAAACCTCGAGTTTGAGAAATAACGGCAAACGGGAACGTCGGTAGAGTGAACTCGCAATACTTGAAGCCGCACTCACAAAGTTTTGATCTCTATTTCATTCTGTGTCAAGCGCGTGTTTTTAGTAAACGTCGAAACACTTCTAACCCTGTTGGTTCCTATCGGACCGCGAGTAACGCAATTTTATTTTCCGATGATATAGTCTTCAACGTTGGTGTACTAAATGGTGGTGACGGTTGAAAATATAGATCCGTATTAGGTTTCGTAGCTTCGTAAATCCACTTTATAGGGATACAACTGTTTCAAGATATTTGTCCTACAAAAGCTTAAAAGGGTATGCAACAATACCAAATGGCTTTATGGGTAAAAGTAATTTACCACTGCTTGGTCGAAGTTCTCCTTGCGTTAACGCAATAGAGAGAGATAGCATGAGCAAGCGAGTTCATGGACTCTCCTTCCTTTCGGCTAGAACTGTGAGCTTCGATCAAACAAAGGCAAACAACCGTTGCCCATACAACCTGTCGGTATTGTAGCGTACGGTCTCACGCTCTTGTACGACAACCTTTCTTGAAATGGCTGAATACACTCTCTCCTCCGCAGCGGCCTATTGGTGTCACAAAGAGGCTGGGGAGAGAGAAAGAAAGCGCGCTCACATTTCTTTGGAGGGGCGACTGGTGGGAGGCTCTGCGGAATAAAGAGGGGACATATGCGTTCGAGAGGTTTAAACACGAATTGTAGGTGCACCAACAATTATAGGTGCTGCACGATTTGTGCGTGACAATAAACAAGGCGACGAAGATCGCACCAAGAGCGTGGAAAAATAAATGATTTATGGAGCAAAACAATGGCTGTGCGCTAGTGTTTTAAAAAACATTGGTTAATATCCTTACTATCTTCCGCAATAAAAGATGTACAAGATGTATACCGGTAACTGCACTTTGTCTTCCGAAAAAAATTACATTCCAAAACTCAAATGGAAAATGGTTTTTGATCCCATGCATTTTAACGAAAGCTGAATGTCTTTCTTTCCTTAGATCTGTAAAAAGGCAAGATTTTTCGAGTTGTAAAACTGAGCTCTCCAATTTGAGTGGATGGAGAGGGAACTACTCTCGCGCCAAGAGAGTAGCGCGGTAAAATTATTGTTTCAACTTTTTTTTCTTCTAAGGATGTACCAGGGTTTTCCCGAAAACATTTCTCTTTAGGAAAAATAAGGCAAATAAAAAAAAATGCTTGCAGTTCGAAAATTCCCCTCAGTCCCCTCCCCCATTCAACTTTCTTATTTTCGTCCATTGAAATAATGATGATAATGGTGATTAAGATAATAACTGCTTCACATTGCCACACATCTTTCAATCATTAACTTTATTTCAGGATAATCTTTGTTATGGTTTTGGACAATATAAAAGTGGATGTGTAATTAATAATTATCAACAGTTCACTAACAGCTACGAAGTTCGTTCCAAAAGCAGTAATTTTTGGTTACTCGTTTTCGTTGTCAAAAAAGGTGCAACAACCTTATTACATAGCATTCTATTATCATGCTGATATATATTTAAAGCCTAAAGAACAGTAACAACAAACCAAAATTCCTCCAAAACTTAGTGATCTAAAACATTTTCTTGGCACACATTAATAGGGCCTTTTTCTTTAAATCCTAAGTACAATTTCCTTTAGCCTAAATTCTAACTGTTAATAAAACATTGCTAAGTATATACTATCCGTGGAGATGGATATATTATAAAAAAAAACAACAAAAACACAGAAACTTATAAAACCTAAAACCCAAAAAGTAACAGCAAGAGCGACTGAACTCGATGAAAACCGAAAAACCGAATAACACTAATGAAGACCGACCGAAAAGACTACCAATTAATAAATGAATGACGAAAGAACTCAAAACCATATTTAAGCATTGGAAATCAATATAATAAAAAATCAAGAAACCCAGTGGGCTCCGCGTATCGGTGTAACTGTGTTGGTAGTTCGACCAACTATCAGACTAATGACCTTGAGAATAAAAACCCATAGATAACACAACTGAAAATGGCGGATTTCTCGGTACATACGCGCAATACATCATGGTTGACTAGGATCCTTTAATCATTTAGCAAACATTTAGCAAACATTTATTGATGCAACTTAACGTTCTTTGCCATAGCTTTGCCAGGAGGAGTCAAACGGTCTTTACTTTTGAATATTTGAGGCTGTTGAATTATCAACCTTAAAAATGTTAACAATAAATTTGTCATCAGAAAATGTGCCTATAAAGAGATTCACCTCGATGCCTCGTATACATTGTATTTCATTCATGTCGTTTTTAAAAAAGAAAACATATCGGCTAAAATGCTAACCAAACATTACATCAACCGTATTTCAATTTATAATACCAACTTATGTCTTGCACCTGCTAAAAAACAGTCTTTCATAACTTTTTTCTATATATTCAACACGTTTTAATGAAATTTGTTTCTTCTTTAGCATAGTTCCAAAGGGGACGTGACCTCGAGGAGAGAGCAAAAAAGGACAAATTTAAGAAAATGAAAGGGAACACAAATCCTAACTTCCTGTAAGAATGCCTTAAGGAATTCATGTGGAGAAGATGGCATGGTGAGCCTCACCCGAATGGCTGTTTTGGACGGTTGATGGAGGACATTGCAGAACAATATCCACTTTAAATACCCAGAGGTAGGGGGGAGGGGTACTCCCCTATACATGTATGTGCCGCGGAATAGGGTATGGTTTTGGCGGTTATCATTTTTGCCTTTGTTGGCATTGTGTTTCCGGTGTGATCTTTAGATAAGATATATAAATTGTATGAGCTAAAATTGTAGTGCGTAAATGTTCAGCTAAACAAAAAGCAAATTCCTCTAAAATTGTCAACAAAGCGATTTTATCGGGATTTTTGTTTTGCCGCGTGCGGTTAGCCGTTGTTTGGTTATTGTTTTTCCTTGAATAGGGTGTCATATTTCATGTTTGGACGGTAACCTTTCTGAAATAACTGCTTTTTATATCCTCAGGATAAACATACCGAACGCTTAAAACATTCTCATGTTCAGTCACAAAATGTCGTTTTAGTGAGAACATTTTTGCCCGAAAAAGTAAAGCGCCATCGATTGACTTTTTTCTCTTATCATTTATTTAAAACATGCAATTCATGTCCAGTCACCCAAGAGAATGTTACATTCATACTAATGCTTTTGTATTCGCACAATAGATTGTCAATGTTTATGATAATTGCGCAAATGAATTTTCTATTCTTTGTGAATGCTTGTCAATAAATGCAATTGTTTGTTGGTTGTTGTTATTGAAGTATATTTCGTTGTAAATGACTATAAAGTTCCCGCTCAAAATGTCTGAGCGCGCATATGTTTGTCAGTTAACGTTATTGAATATCGATACATATTCAAATATCCTAATTGAAAGTTCGATCAACACTAATGAAATGTATTCTAGAGCTAATGAAAAACTTATTTACGCTATTTATATAACTTTTGGCATAAATGAAAGTATATTTTCTGGTAATGAACAGCAAAAGGTGTAAAAAGGGTCTTAATGGACAATTTTAGTCCAAGATTTTCAGTTAATATATATTTTTTCCTGAAAACCTAGGTTCTTAAAAAGGGGTTTATTACCGTACCTATAATAAATTCAAACATTGCGATGGTCTAGCACACTCGAGTTATTTTACGCGAGGTATTTTGAGCATTTGACGTCATTTTCCCTAATTCTCAACCAGGCTGCCGCAGGCTACTGCTGCGGCGACCGCAACTTCTCGGAAATAAAAGTAAAAATATATATATATACATTTCTGATGATCGTAATAGATTGAAATTTAGCAAGTCATACTTACACGAGAATATAAAAAAATGGATATTGAGAATTTGATCGTAGTAGCACTTTAAAAACACTATTTTTCCCCCACACTTCTAGAGGTGGAAGTCTACGAGAAGTATCCATTTACCCACTTTGTTTTTAGCGATTTATTAAAGATTTGAATATCTATCATCTTGAGGCCTCCTTTATCGTAATCATTATGACAAGTACAATTTAATGTTATTAGGCAGGAAGAACAAAAATGAGGACAGTCCATCTATCAATGTCAAGATTGATGAACAGGTTATTAAATCATCACCAGACTTGAAGTTACTAGGAGTAACATTAGATGATGAACTTAGTTTTAGTGCTCACATAAGTGATATATGCAAAAAGGCCAGTAAGAAAGTTGGTGTTTTAGTACGTCTTAGAAATATGATTCCCAGAGAAGTCAAGTTACAATTATATAAATCGGCAATTTTACCTAACTTAGCATATTGTCACATAGTGTGGCATTTCTGCAAAGCTTCAGATGCACGAAAATTAGAAAGAGTACAAGAACGGGCATTACGTGCTATATATAATGATAGGAATGTTACTTATGAGGAACTCTTAGAGAAGGGTAGACTTTCCAGTCTTGAGAACAGACGGTAACAAGATATACTAATTTTAATGTATAAGGTTAAAAATTCACTAGCTCCAGAGCATGTATGTAATACGTTTTTTCAGCAAGATAGGCATTATAACTTAAGAAATGATTTTCCTGTTCCTAGACACAATACTGTTAAGTATGGTAAGCATAGTATTAGATATTTAGGCCCACACATATGGGGCAAGATCAGCCAGGAACTACGCAGTAAGACCAGTCTTCAGGCTTTCAGGAAAGGGGTGCGTGCTCTCAATGTACTTGGCTTGCTGGACGGTTCGTGTGGCTGCTGTGCGTGCTCATCTTAGATTGGTGGATACGCATAGTGGCTTCTGCTGTCTGGCTGCCTTGTGTATTGGGGGTGTGCTCCACTATCTTCTATTTAATTCGTCTAATTTAAATTATCTATACTGTTTAACTTTTTAAATTTTATATTCATGTTTCGACTGCTGCTTATATGTTTGCCCTATATTGTCTGTTTGCTTGTTTGTTCTATTTGATTGTAAAAATTTTATATATTGATGTCATTTTGTATATTGATGATATTTTAAGACTATATTTCTAATGTTTTTACATATACTTACATTGTATTCATTTTATTTTTTATAGTGTCCACAATTAGCTTTTAGCTAAATACCTTGACACTTAAATAAAGTTTATGTATGTATGTATGTATTGATCATTTCTGTCCTTTTAATTTTGTCCCCTCTTCTTTCCCAGAGAAAGTCATATAGCAGGGTATTGATTTCCTTAAGTGCACCCTGATGCGTTGGAAGAGAGGTTAAAACATGTACAATCTGGAATACTGCCAAAGTTTTTATGATCGTAATTTTACCTAGAAGATTAAGTCTTCTAGCAGACCAGCTGTTTAGGATGTTTTTTATTCTCTCAATTTTCCCTGAAAAAAAGGCATCGCCCGAACACACCAAAACGCTTCAAAGGTAGTGCAAAGTGCGATGGAAAATTTGGAGCTATACTATGTTTGGAGAATTTTTAATCCAAATGGCAAGAGGTTTATCTGGAGGCAAAGACAGCCAGATATTCATTGCAGACTTGATTTCGTTTTAGTAAGTTAAACTACAGAACTTACCCGCTTATAAAAACCTAGGTTTTTCCAAGTTAGCCTGAACAGGTTCTTATATAAATGGTGCTTATTAGAGTTTAAGGCTATTTAGGTTCTTAAACAGGTTCTTACTTTTATAAGAAAGATATGATACCAGTGCCTGGTAGAAGGGCGGCATGCATGTATATTAATTTAATGCCAAAACCGGCCTGGCCTTTGGACAGTACTGTATGTGATCATGACCCATTTTTAGTAGATATTTCAATTCTCAGTATCAGGCTAAATGTTGATTTAATAATACAGTTATGCATATATATATATATATATAATTTTTTTTCTGAACACTTTTATTAAGACAGTAACTCAAACCTTTTCAGGTACTTTCAATGTATGTCCTTTGCATGAACAGTCTGTCCTGCATAAAATCAAGACTTCAAATTGAAACTGCATTCACAATTTTCAGTTCTAAACGTACTTGTAGGGTGTACTCATGTGAATTCTGATTCAAAACCAACATGTAAATACTACTGTTTTTCACATAATTTATACCAAATTTAGAAATTTTAATAGTACATATATGTTCAAGTTCACTACTTTGAGAGTCATGTCTTTTATCTTTGCCAGAAGATCTTTAAGGTTCATTTTCTAAAATAAGAACCTGTTTCAAATTTAGGCTAAATAGATTCTTCTGTAAAGGGGGTCTTAATTGATATTTTTAGGCTAACAGGTTCTTGAATTCTAGGTTCTTATAAGCGGGTAAATACTGTATTTCGGATAGGTGGGTGCCGCGGAGTTCCCTATTTAAGAAATGCCAAACAAAAATAGAAAGACGCCCCATTCTAGGTAAAATAATAATAAAAAAACAAACAAACAAACAACGGCCGATGCATCGGCCGACAGTCGGTCGATATATCGGTCGACTATCGGTCGACTGTCGGCGGTAATGTCGACCGAGGCCACCTATAGTACACACGATCCGCTAAAGCTTCTTTCTGATGGAGTCGGATGTCTCGTAGAAGGAATGTTAGCTTAAATCTGTAATTTTCATTTGATTGATTAACTCAGTGGCTTAGCATTCAGTTTCTTCTCTCCCACCCAACTAGAAGTTTCTTCAAGAACATTGATAATTGAAAAGGAAATGACTGAGGGCTTCCACTTGAAAAGTAGTGGAGAAAAAATGCTACAGCTGTAAGAGCTATTGGTTCAGAACCTCTTAAGAGGAGACATGAGCAGTTCCTTGTTCTCACATGAACTATCCTTTGCCTTAAAAAGTTACCTTGTCAGGTCGTGTACCTGTAAGACTTTACGACAGGTGGTCACTTAATTGTTTTTTCATCTTAGATGTTGTGTTTATTTCTTGAACACTTCAGCTTATTTCTCTATAGTAATTAGTATGGGCCCCACCATGGATGTAATTGGAATATATCTAAATTGTGGTGAGCCTTGTGATGTAAGCTTACAGGGAGCATTTCTCATTATAAAAGTTGTGTTAAATTGACTCAGTCAAAAATTCTCGTGGCTTAATTTCTCTTCATATAAAATGTAACCAAGGTAAACAACTTGGAGTACAGGTGTATGTTTTTTGACAAGATAATGTTGAGTGTTGCAGGTAATTTAGTGTTAACAACTGGGTTGAAAACGTAAATTAGCCACCGTAAAGAGTAAAAAAGCTGACGTTTCGAGCGTTAGCCCTTCGTCAATCGCTCTGACGCTTGGTTATGTTCTTTCTAGACAATTA
Organism: Pocillopora verrucosa; assembly: GCF_036669915.1. Taxonomy (NCBI): domain Eukaryota; kingdom Metazoa; phylum Cnidaria; class Anthozoa; order Scleractinia; family Pocilloporidae; genus Pocillopora; species Pocillopora verrucosa. Next base: position 12,300,857 of record NC_089314.1, read on the forward strand.
ATTACTTCATTAGGCTGATTGTGCGAACAATTCTCTCATTTCTTTTGATAAAAATGTTAGAAGTCCTCAATGCAGCCATTCTTCATAGAACTTTAGATATTTTAATGTGGCAAAGAGCAAAACCTTAACTGTAGATTGAAGTCTTCACTGAAAGCTAAAAGACAATGTGAAGATAAATTTGTGAACAAATTTAGCTGTTTTGTCAATACAGGAAAGGCGTCTGATTGCCTTAATTTCCAAACATTCCCTTTCAGATGGAAAATGAATAGTGCACTGTGGTTGACATTCAGTCATCAGAGCTTTTAAAAGTCTGTTGAGTTTGGCGAAAGAGGGGAGACTGTGTTTGACAAATATTTCCATAACTCTGAAATGTAAAATAATTAAACACAGTATTGTATTAGTAGTACTCTCAAAATTGTCAAGTGAATGACAGTTAAGTTTTAGTGCTATTGTGGCTGTGCACTGTGCACATTCTAAGATACCAACTCTATCTATTGATTTTACATATTGAGTCATTAAAGCTGATTTTTCAGTGATGAGTTCTGTGTAAGTGCTCCATTTTGCAACTCTACATGGTGAACTAATTTGATTTATAGTAAAGTATGAAAAACAACTCCTGTGAGTCCTTTGACGTTATTAAAGGTCATCACGACGAACCGATTGGACCATTTGGGTTAGGTTTTGTCCACACTGTTGTGACTGGCTGCTTCAGGCCTGCGCTGTTTATGCAACTGCTGAACTGAATTGACATGCTCCAATCGATCAAGTAGAAGAGGATTGATGGGACGGTGGTCCATTGAAAGTTACCCACCCCTCCCCTCCAACTAACCACGAGGCCACTGCTTCTCATTTATCTCTTAACAGTATATTAAGCTTTCCAATTTCTTGTCCTGCCTTCATTCCTTTGCGGCTTTTATTCTTATAATGGTCTGCTGTCAGAAAAGCCTTAGGCAGCTGCTCAAAATTACAAACGGGAGGGGGAGGTCGTGGGATATTTTTTGGAATGTCCAAAATCGTGAAAAACCATCCTATGAATCATGATTGAAATGTATTGAAACGGAAAGTAGAAAAAGCCATGCAGTGAAGAAAGTACATCGTGTATTTATGCTGAAATGAAGAGAATACTTCGATCTGGTTGACGGAACGAGAAATTTTAAAGGCGGGATGCGGGAGTAAAATAGGAAGGCGGGACTGGGATAAGCTCCATTTGGAAGGCGGGATAAGGAATTGGACGGGTACGGGCGGGATCGTTATTTAGCTCCAGTTAAGAGTCACTCGATGTTGAATCTCTCACCCTTACAAATAGTGGAAAAGAAGTAGCTTCTGAAACAGATATCTCAGCCGTAAATTTGATGTTGGATGGTGTTTATTTCCTTGTTCAATGAACCGGTTGACGACGTATCTGTTGATGAGCAAGAGAGAGTTTAAGTCTCCAAACGTGCAGTTTATAAGTGCTTTTATCTAGGATTTTCATTTCGATTTTAGCCATGAAGATATTTGCAAATTTTTAACTACTACTAAGAAGAAACCTCTCGAGAATATCCGCGCAATCGTCTCTTTTTCCATCGAAATAACCCACGAAGTACAGGTTTTCAACAGAACAATTTTCAAGGTTTTCCTCAAGGAAGTCAATCTCCGATTTGTTTAAAGAAGATTGATTAGTCGCCGCCATCATTACGCATTCTAGTGTCTTATTAAAAAATTGCCTTTAGTTTTTAGATGTCATCCTTTCTCAATATTGGCAAGTTTCATAACTTCCCCGCTGACCAAAATTACCGTGTACTCTTACCTTCGACGAACGCTTTAGATGTAGCGTCACCCGATAAGCTCTCCAGCATATGACACCTTTCTCAAGACCACCGAAAATTATACTTTACAAATTCAGGTGTTGAATGTTTATCACGTCCCCGAGTCCCCGCGCGTCCCCGAGTCCCCGCGTCCCATGGCCCTGAGTCCCGCGTCCCGCGTCCGACGTTCCCCGAGTCCCACGTCCCCGAGTCCCACGTCCCCGAGTCTCAGTCCCACGTCCCCGTCCCACTTTTAGTCACAGCCGTTGACAGAGACCCTGGTGTCTCATATCATCTTCACTGATGGACTTGACACATTAATACTTGATGATATCAATTTAACAGCCAAACCTGCCGCAGTCATCGCCAGACCTCTGCACCAGGCTCATAGCCTGCACTTGCTCAGCTTGTCATGGAACCCTCTTGGTGAAGGAGTGAGTGTTCTCACTCGACATCTCAGCTGTGTTCCTCACCTGGAGGACCTGTGCCTTTTTTAGGTTAAAATGACAAAGCAACAAGTGAATGATTTGAATGCAGCTGTACGTCAGAGTAACATCTGGTTACACAGAATACCACGTAAGTTTTGTGATCTTAGTTTGCATATGTAGTTATTATTCATGTCTATTATGTTCAATTTACTGTGGTGTTGTGTTAAGAATTTTGGATCATGTGTACTAAAGGCACCCGCGGCCAAGTGTCGATCGATACCAGCGATCGACACTCGACCGACATATCGATCGAGTGTGGTTGACACGCGATCGACATGTCTTACTACTACTACTACTACTTACTACCACTACTACTACTACTACTTACTACTACTACTACTACTTACTACCACTACTACTACTACTACTTACTACTACTACCACCACTACTACTACTACTACTACTTACTACCACTACTACTACTACTACTTACTACTACTACTACTACTACTACTTACTACTACTACTTACTACTACTACTTACTACTACTACTACTACTACTAATTACTACTACTACTACTACTTACTACTACTATTACTACTACTACTTACTACTACTATTACTACTTACTACTACTACTACTACTACTTACTGCTACTACTACTTACTACTAATACTACTACTTACTACTACTTACTACTACTACTATTACTTACTACTTCTACTACTAGTACTACTACTTACTACTACTTACTACTACTACTACTACTACTACTACTAATACTACTACTACTACTACTACTACTACTAATACTACTACTACTTACTACCACTTACTACTACTACTACTACTACTACTACTTACTACTACAACTACTACTACTTACTACCACCACTACTACTACTACTTACTACTACTACTACTACTTACTACTACTACTATTACTTACTACCTCTACTATTAGTACTACTACTTACTACTACTACTGATACTACTACTACTTACTACCACTTACTACTACTACTACTTACTACTACTACTACTACTTTCTACTACTACTACTTACTACTACTACTACTACTACTTACTACTACTACTACTACTTACTACCACTACTACTACTACTACTTACTACTACTACTACTACTTACTACTACAACTACTACTACTTACTACCACCACTACTACTACTACTTACTACTACTACTACTACTTACTACTACTACT